>NC_056731.1:1145109448-1145141948 GCF_019279795.1 Protopterus annectens
TAACGTAATTTCTTGTTGGCAGCCAATAACATTAAATTTAGTGAAGCCTTACTATGTATAGGTAAATCAGATCCTGTGCCCCAGCTCAACAGAATAATTTCCTTAGTTACAGCTAATTTCTCCCCCAACATTTTTACAGAATATTCTGTGGGGATTTTTTAAAATCTGCCAGTTTGTTACATTTCCAAAAAAAAACTTGTTCCCAGTTACCTCTATTTTCCATCACACCTCTAGCATTTGCTATCTACCTGAGGAAACATCTCTGAACTAGGTTTAGAGTACAAAATACATATAAAAACACTTCCAAGCGAAAATGCTAAACTGTCTGGACTTTCTCACATACATAGAAGTCACACAGATGTTCTACAATTCTTCTTTTTTTAAATTACCTTTCCTGTCTATCTTCCCAGTCTTTTCTAATCAATACTGAATTCAGACCTCTCAACTTCTAAGAGCAAGAAATCTGGACAAAGCCATAAATAATGGGGGGACAACGGCCGAAAAATAAGGACAAATTTTAAATATTTAAACAACAAAGACTATCAGTGAGTTTTTACTCTGTAAAGGCTGTTGGCCGAGGCGCTAGAGAAGGAACTGTTCAACGAAATAAATTTTATTGGAAGGTAGAGCTGGGACTCACTGATAGTCTTTGTTGTTTATATATATACATCTTGTTTGCTGTTGTTTGAATATAAATTTTAAATATTGCTCCTACAAACTTAGAAAGTTAATAGATGAACAGGTTTTGCATTAGCATGAATTTTCTGAAGGGTATGAAGTCTGAAACTCAAATGTCTGTTATTATTTATTGACAGCAATGTTCAATCATTTGCCAATTATTTGACAGAAAACCACAATTTTATGACAAATGGACCAAAAATATGAGGCAAAAATCTGGACATTCTGTGAAAATCTGTACAGTTGAGAGGTATGATACTGACTGATTTCTTAGAGTTATTAACAACAGCTTATTTTCTAGATTTGACTAAAAACTCTAAAAGAGTTGATATTTCACTTATAACTCATGTATCCCTTTCTCTTCGTTTGTACTCTGATAACAATCCCTGGTGGGGAAGGCAGACTCTAATCCACAGTCAAAACTTCTGCTCAGCTTTATCCCTATTACCTTTCCCTCTCTAGTTATTTCCTTCCAATACCTTGGTATCCTTGATAATTTGCTACAGTAAATTCCATCTCCCTCTTGCCTATTTTATATGCCCCCACTTGCAATCATCCCTAGTAGAAAATTTCCTTTCCCTATTCCTGTGCTGGCTTAGTTTTTGGAATACTTTCTGCAACTTTATGAATACAATATTCTGTATGGTTGTTGTTATTCTCCTTAAGGATCTGCATTCAAAATGCTACTCTCTCCTTATTTATTGATCTTCACTCCTCTTTTGTCATCATCCCTTTCCACATTGATTTATAACCTTCTTCTTGTGTTTTGTGTATTAGCCTTAACTGCATAGTTCTAAAGTATTCATTCAAATAAGATAAACCAAACCACTTTGTTCTATGTGGAGATCGTCTTATCCAACCTAACTCTTGCCCTTGTCCCCTCCCAAATAAATTCCTTCAATCCTTTATTAATCTTTGTACATATTTTCTCCTTTGGTTCATAAAAATATACCTGACATGTATATAAAACTAAGGGAACTAAATACATTTTTGCTGCTTGTATTTTGCTATCCAAATCCATAATAGAGAGATTCCAGTCTCTCAATTTCTGAATTATATAATTTCCCAATGAATCATTAAATGCAGTAACAGAATATGTTTAAATTCATACATTTAAATACTTCATATTAGCATCATAAAAATGGTATTGCTAAACCAAGTCATTTATGGGTACATAGTTTATCACTATAGCCTTTGTTTTATCTTCATTCATTTTATAAACTGAAAAAAAACATTTCAAAATATTCTGTAATATTGAAATACCCTTTTTGGTATTTATTAAGCACAGTATAATCTCATCTTCAAATAAAGCTAACTTTTCTTGATTACCATACTAGTTATATCCTTACATTTGCATGTCCCTTATTTTCTTGCCAATCGCTCTAAATATAAAGCAAATAAAGTGGAATGAAGACACACTTGACTGTTTCCTCTCTTTAAACACAGCTTGTCACTTTAATTATTACCTCTTACCCTTCATATATCCTCCTAATTTACCCTATTATTCTGTCATGGAATTTCCAATTATTCAATTGCCTTGTTCATAAAACCCCAGCTGACTCTATTGAATACCTTCTCTGCATTAAGACCTTCCAATAATAGCAGTACTTTCTTATATTTTGTTTCTCTATATATCATCATTGTTTATCAATGTTGTCAGGTGTTTACCCCCAGAAAACCAAAACACCACATTGTTCCATATCCATCAATGTTGGCAGCATCTTTGTCATTATCTTACCTATTATAGACATAAACATTTTATTATCATGGTTTAAAGGTGAAATTAATCTGTATTAATCTGGGTCTGAAGAGTCTTTACCTGCTTTAGGTACTATATCCATCACAGTTTTTTTTTCATGATGCTGGTGCCCTCCTCCCACCTTTTAAAATATTGCTGAACAAAACCTTTCTGATCTTTATCATTTTCTATCTTCCTAACTTCCAAATGTCTGCAGGAATACCAGTTGTCCCTGCCAATGTCCCTGTTCATTTGACCATCAGAAATGTATATCATCTCTTCCAATCTTAGATATTAATTGATCAGCCTCATCTTTCTCTAACATTGGCATAATTATGTTTCTATAAATATTTCCATTTGTGCTTTTTCTTGATTTCTATAATTCTTTGCTGTATACAAATATTCATAAAATTTCAGAAATATCTCTAATATCTTTATAAGATCTTTAGCTATTTTTCTTGTCATAGGCTGTCTATGTTTGGCAACAATCTTTTCTTCTTTATGTTGCCTAAGTCATTATATTAAAAGATTTTGTGCTTAACATCAAATTTTCTAAACTCATGCATAGTATCCAATTACTCCTATGTTTTCCCTTTAGTAATCTGCAGTTGCTCCTATTGTTTTTCTGTCAGATTCCCCTTATTTGCATGCTTTAACCCGTGTCAGTTCTTCTAAATATTTCCAGTTACCTTTTTCCGTAACTTTTTCTATTTTATTTCGATATTTCCATTTTATCCAACTCACTAGCTATCTCTTTTGAAGAAATGCCTATTTTCCATAAAAGCTGTCAGTTGATTTCCTGTACCTTTCCTTAAATACATGTCTTTTAACATGTTAATAGGAAAGCATCAGTGTCTCATTTTTACTTCATTACCCTGCATTTTTATTTTGTTTTTTAGTAGTGCATGATCTGAAATAGTTATTGGATGTGTGTCAGAAATTTCAATTAAATACACATGCTCCATTGAAATACATAGTCTGTTCAGTCTAGCCCAGTTATTGTACCTCAGAGAATAATATGTAAGTTATTTTTGATTTCTTACTACTGAATTTAAATCTTCCATACCAAATATGCTCATACATTTTTTTTAGAAATATATCCTCTTTTGTTATATTTTCCCTTCTGGATCCCCCTGATACATCCTCACTATTGCAAATCAAGTTTTAGTCCCCCACCCATAAATGATATTCCTTGTTGAAAGGTATTTATTTCTCCCTCCCAGAATTTAAGCTCCATAATAGCAGATTTTGCTGGAATATAAATGTGTCATTGTAATCTTCCTCCCTTGCAAATGACTCCTTACTACCACAAATTGGCCATTACTGTCTTTTGTTTGTCTTCTATCACAATTGGAGCCCTCTTGCAGTCAGTATTATTATCCCCCTATCCTTTGTCTCCCTGATATTCTACTGAATGTATATCCTGAAATTCTTCTTTTGCCAAATTCACATGGGTAAATATATATATATTAGTGAGCCTATAGCAGTATAGCAGATAGCACCTAATAGAATGCCTATTCGTTGATGTAGACGTTTGGTGTTGTGATTATTTGTTAAGTGTGTATGCCACATAGGCAATACAACATGGTTATTAAGTGCTCTTTTAATTTGGGTTAAAAGTCTTTTGAACTGGGCTCAGAATGTAATTCAAATCAAATTGCATATTCTCACTTCTGCAGTACACTATAGTGAGATTCCGAAATGATTGGTAGATTTTACTACTTGTAGTTCATCTCTATTGCATGCATGGAGTATGTTACAACAAGATTAGGGATAGAAGGGCATCTCCCAGGATTCTATAACATTTTACAGATTATCTTAACTGATGTAGTGTTAGTAAATTGTGCAGCTCAAATCAGCTTAATGTGTTCAGGGAGTTTAGTCATTTAGGTATTGTTTGGCTTTATAAAACATACCTCATTTTTTGTTTATTTTGATAACTACATTGTTAATGTGTTTTTAAATACCTTTATTAAATGATCATTTAAGACATAGGCAAACATACATTAACAGAAAAGAAAACAAATCATATTAGCATTTTTCCATTTACATAAATTACACATCATACATCACATATCTTTTCTTTCTTTGTATCTATAATTCGTCCATTATTACATAAATTGCAGAATTCCTGCCTTCTCTTAAATGTGACTCCTCATCCTGAACATTATTCTGCATGTATTGTTACCACAATTTCCATTTATTTCTAAGTTGTTTGCGCCTTCCTTTTTCTTAAGATCCCTCATCCAGTTCTTATATATCTTTTATAATATTTGGTACTTCAAATGCAGTTTGTTTATACTTTGATTCCCATTTTCTAGGAACTGCTTTTTTGGCAGCCATCAGAACTAAATGTAACAAGGCCTTAATAATTCTAGGCAAGCCAGATGCTGTGTCCCAGCTCAAAAGAATAATTTCCTAAGTTACAGCCATTTGTTTGTTCACCAATATTTCTGACAGAATACTCTATAGGGAAAATCAGAGGAGAAGTTGTGGATAACAATTAATAAAGAGCTGAAGGATTTTATCAGAGAGGGGAAGATGGAAAGAGTCAAGTAGGATAAGCTGATTCTTCCAATAGAATAAGGCAGATTGGGAATACCCTATTTGAAGGGGTATTTCAGAGCCACATAGTTAAGGCGCCTATACATAGCACAAGCAGAAACCTATAATTCGAAGTGGAAATGGATAATGATGAAGCAGGGCGGAAACTCAAGAAACAAGGAGACACTGAGACACTGGGATTATGAACGGAGAATAACAATAATCATTAAAATAGCAGAAAGTATTCTAAGAACTAAGCCAACACAGGAATGGAGATAGGAGATTCTGACAATAGGGATGACTGCAATTAGGATACAGACAACAACAGGCAAGAGGGTCTGGAATTTATAGGAGAAAACTGGCAAAGGCAATAAGGTATTTGAAGAAAATAACTAGAGAGGGAAAGGTAATGGAATGGGAAGACACCAAGAATTTATTTGGACTGCAGGTGAGAGAATGCCTTCCCTATCAAGGATTGATATCAGAGTATAGGCAAAGAGAAAAAAATAAGGCTTCCTAAAATTATTTTTTTTTTAGAATCTAGAACAGAAACTGCTGTTAAAAAGGAATTGGTAGAGCATATAAAATATTGCATTATAACTATAAGAATCAATCAGAGGAGGTTAGTCAGGATTGGGAAGAGAGATTGGATAAGCAAGTCACAAAGAAACAATGGGGGATATATGTATGTCTCCCAAATATGTAACAAAATCTAGAAGATTTAGGATCTTTGCTTGGAAATGTTTAAGTAGATATTTTTATACTCAATTTTCTAAAGATTTTGAAATCTGAAACTCAATTGCATGTCATGATTTAGTGACTTTAATCCTCAGTCATTTGCCAGAAAATTACAAATTTTATGTGCAATAGACCAAAAATATGAGGCAAAAACCTGGTCATTTGGCGAAAATGTGGACAGAGCTATGCTGTGAAATACCAGTCCAACTGCTTATTTATGCTTTCATAAAATACAACCTTTTCCTTCCAGCTTCTCAAGTACAGAAGAAAATCTCAGGTTTTCTCTGCACAGTCTTTAAATGAAATGTGAGACCATTCTCTAACCAGCGTTAAGGTTTATATATCGACGGTTAGGACCTGGCTATGTTTGCTTTTCTGGTTTAATAAACTTATTAATAATATTCCAGTCAGAGCTGAGTTATTTGTGGGTTTTTTTGCATTTAAGTATAATTGCTTTTTTACTAGAGCGCATTATTATTGTTTTTTCTTGGGATCATGAGTGTTTGCTATTGCTGTTTGTTTATTGCATAATGACCCCTTGTACAAGTACAAAAATGGGAAAAAGGAATTTTGGATAGAAAGAAAGTAATAGTCTGCCATCCAAAACATGGCGTAACTGTATCATACCAAAAAAAAGGAACTTGCTAAGTACGCCTTTTCCTTTCCCCTTTTGTGGAGGAGACGACCAATGACTTTAATTCCGGTGTTTCAACCCCGGAAACGAATACCTGACACTGACAGTGGTTAAGTAGTGGACTTAGTGTAGAAGATGAAAGCAGCTTTGAGCATCAGGAAATTATCGCTCCGTTAGTATAAAATTGAGATATATTTGAAGATAATGCGCACTGTATATTTAAATAATTGGGGTTCATGCTTGCCTGCAAGTGCAGTACGTGCTTGTCCATCGCGTATTCTTGAATTACAAATGAGTCTCTAAAACCGAAGTAGTTGGATTTTAAGCGAAACTTTAAGAACTGTTGTACTTCTAATTTCTCCAGGGCACCCTCCACTAGAAAAAGAATTTGGATTTAAGTTGGAAAATTTGAACAACAGCAGGTGAGTGATTTGCTCTGGACAGTCAGTGCAAGAGTTAGCTTCATTTCGCAGCAGTCCCTTTTCTGTATCGATGCTGTTAGAATGCAAAACTGCACCCTGAGTAGCTGTTATTTATTTTATTGTAACATTCTGATTTCATTTTGGGTGTATCGGTAACACATTTGCTCTGTTTAAACGTATTTTGCATTAGAACACTTTGATGCTATAGAGCCGGGAGATCCGGACATGTTTTCCCTTTTTTTAGGAAAATGGGAATGACAGCTTTCCTTCAGTTAACAGTTCTTTAACTGTATACGTGAGAAAGCTATATTATCTGCTCCTTTTCGGGCCTGGAGAGAGTACTTATGATTTGCTTGCACGTTCTGCATAGACCAGTTTCGAATGTTGAAGCATTAAGTTTTCTAGCGCCGTTATTAATAAGTTCGTGTGTCCATTATGCAGTTATAACCTTTTTTGCTGTCATGCATTTAACGTTTCTATTTAGTTGGCACCTTCATGAAACAAAATTTATGTCATGGGCCTTTTTTTTCTGTGTGAAGCTTTAGCAGTTTAGTGTGCTTTTGTTGACTAGTTAATGAAAGTTAATTCTGGGAAGTTTAACTCTTAATAGTGTCGCATTCTCTAAGTGGTTGGGAATAGACGGTGTTAAATTGTCAATTGTTTTAACCGCAGAGTTGTACGGACACAGATTTTGTTAGTAGCCATGGGATGAATGATGATAGTTGGTAAGAATAAAAAAAATATGAACTATGTTGTTTCCCATCTTACCAACAGACTTGGCAAGGAATTTACTTACGTGTGTGCTTTGACAGCTTGTTTGTTTTCATGATGGTTTGGTGGTCCGTTATCAAAACTGTATTGAGCTTCTAGAATATTGCTGGCAGCAGGGTCCTGGCCAGAAAGTTCTGTTTTGTAATCAAACCTTACATTGTTGTCTCCATCTTATATTCTAAAAATGTACATTCATATATGTTCTAGTATGCAAGACATTTTAAGCAGTGTTCTCTGCAGCAATAAATAGACTTTTTTATACAGAAATATTACAAAGTATGCTTTTTACTGTTTGATTTTGTAGCCGTTAGTTTTACAGATATTTATGGTATTTAAACAATAACGTGAGATGCTTAGGGAGAGGAAAACCGTTTTTTGTTGAGTAAACAGAGTATACCTGATTGCATCTTTGGTTAGCAGGCCAACTTTACTGCCACATTCAAGGTAGATGATCTGTCTGTCTCTTTATTTATTTAATAATTGTTGGGAGTTCCACCTGCTCACAACACCTCCAGTAACATTTTTCCTAGACTCCTTATCTGTCATCTTGTGTCATTCTGAGGATCTCTTCTAGGACTTTACCACAACATATAAGCAGGCTAGACCTACCTTTGGAGAGGTCTTAGAGATTCTCTTCACAGTGATGGTGGCCTTCTTTATTTTTGGAGGCTTAAGATGGTTGTAGAATGAATAACCTATACACTTCCAGTTAATGCAGCAGCGCATGCTGAGACCCAGATTGTCCCCATGCCCCCAGAATTTGTGATGTTCCAGAGATGTCCTGCTTGACCACTGGCTGCTTCATTTTTTTCTCTCCCTCTTTACTTGCTTATATGGTTCAGATTGCTGTTGTACAAATGACTATATGTTTTTCTTTTTCTATGTAGGGGCATTTAAAAGACAGTGTACAATGGGTCGCTGTGGATTAACCAGTACATTACTAGATTGGTAGAAAATTGGCTGACTGACAGAATGCATACTGTCAAAGTTGGGAGAGTCCACCTCCACCAACAGACAAGTTACCAGTGGGATAATGTAAGGATCTATGCTTGGCCCTCTACTGTTTGGAATCTGTTTTTCTGAAGTCCAGGCGAAGGTAGATGTCCTGTGGCTCACCAAGTTTGCAGATGACTGTAAACTGGTTACAGTCATAGAGTCCTCAAATGATAACATAGTTCAAAAAGGGCTGATGCAGTCAAATGACTGGTGCCAAACTCGCGTACTAAAACTTAAGGCAAAAAAGTCTCCTTATCCCCTTTAACAAAGAAGCACCTCCTGCAAAGTATGACATAAGATAGCACCCCTCTAAGTTCTAGCTCAGTGGAGTGAGACTTAGGAACACAAGTTGATAGCAACCTAAACTTTGACTACCATGTTGATAAGAAAAGCATTCTAAACTACGCACTTTATAAATAAGGGCATTGGATCAAAACCAGGGAGGCTCTAGCTCCACTGTACTCGACCCTTATAAGACTAGTAATTGAGTACAATGCTCCTTTCTGCATGCACCTCATCAGACACCTGCAGCAATTGGAGAGACCACAGAGATCTCTTACAAAGAGAATCCATGGCTTCCAAAACATGACATACATGGACAGACTGAAAGCCCTGTCACTGTACTCTGTATCATACAGGCTGTTGAGAGGCGACCTATGCCTGGCCTTTAGAGCAGTCTCGGACCCTGACGTAATGAAATTGCTGCACATCTGAAAATCAAATGGGACAAGAACAAATCGCCCCAGGGATCTCAGGCTAATCTGTGAGATTAACAGAACATGCTGGAGAGACAGAAGTATGTCCCAGCTGTTGCCAGTCCTCTGGAAAAAGCTCCTATTCCCATGTGACGCAGAGCTCCTCAATGACCCTATTTAAGTGCAACTTTGATAGCTTGGTGACCATAAATTCACTCCGGGATGGCACCTATGTTCCTCATGGACAGGGGCAGTTGGTGCTGATCACAGAATCTCTCTGCAAAAAATGATGGTCTATACATGGTCAATATGGGTAGTCAGGTGTGTTGTTTTTTTTTTTTTTTTTTTTTTTTGTTTTTGCATGGCTTGTTAAGGCCCTATCTAGGGCAGTGAGCCTAGTAACCTCCTATGAAGCATCTCTAATGCCAGTAGAGCATCTATGGTTATTTTTCTTGTTATAGGCTCATCCTTAAGTTTGGCAACAACCCTTTCATTATTGCCCAAGCTGCTGTGTTGAAAGTTTTTTATGCTCAAGTTGTATAAAAAAAAAACGTTGCTTAACAACAATTTTTCTAAAGTCCTGCATATTCTCCAAATACTCTTGTCTTCTCTTTAGCACACTGCATTGAGCCTTTTCTTGCTCTGTGAGATTCCCCTTATACTTAAAACTTTGTCAGATCCTGTAAATAATTCCCATTCTTAACCATGTCTTTCTCTTTTATTTCTGCCCTATTTTAAACAAAATTTTCATTTTATTCCACTTACTAGCTATAATTTCTGAAGAAATGTCCGTTTTCTCTGTCAAATAATTTCCACTACCTATTCCTCTCTTTTTAACAAGTAGGTAAGAAAGCACCATTGTCTCATTTTTACTTAATTACCCTGCATTTTTATCTTCTTTTTTTATTGGTGCATTATCTGAAATGGTTATTGGATGAGTGTTGAAGCTTTAAATTAAATGCACAGCTTCCTGTGAACTATTTCTATTCAACGTAGTCCAGTTATTGTACCTCAAGGAGTAATATGTAAATTCTGTAAGTATTCCTGCTACTGAATTCACATATTCCATACCAAATATTTTCATAAATGTCTTTGTAAATTAACTCTCTTGTTATATTTTCTCATTTAAATCCCCCTGATACATCCTCAGTATTGCATATCAAGTTTCATTTCACACCTATAGGTAATATTCCCTGCTGAAAGCTGATTATTTCTCCCAAAAGTTTTATAAGCTCCATAATAGCAGTTTTTCATGGCGTGTAAGTACATGCCAGCATAATCCCCCTCCCTTGTTGTTAGTTGATTAGTACCAAAAATCTACCATTTGTCTTTTACCCCCTTCTCTCACTATTGGAGCCCCTCTAGCAGTCTTTGTATTACTCCCCTTTTCATTTGTCCCTGATATTCTTCTGAATATACATATTGAAATACTTTCTTTGTAAAATTCAAATGCTTATTTCATTTCAAAGACATCTGCCACATTGATGTTTGCACTCTGCATTTCTTAATACAGTTCAGTACTCTGTTTTATTTTTTTTTGTTTGTTTTAGTCGGTATCTGCAAGACCATTCATGTTCCAAGATAACATAGCCATTACAGCAAAAAGGCTACTATTCCCAGGTCTACTTCAGGTTGTAGATGTACTAAATTGTTGAAATCAACATGTTTGAGACCACATGTTCTACAATGTAGTTTGACTGCTTTGACTGAGATTGTGGTACAATGGGGATTGTGGAATGTGCCTTTTTCCTCACTGCAGTGTGCTCCTGGAGCTGATATATATTATCAGGGTATGTGGTGGTGTAGGGAGGCTTACTCCCCTGCAGAAGCTTTGTTTTGCTTGCTGATGTTGTTTGGGTTGTTCAAATTGATCGACAAACTAAATTGCCAGTCATGTGGTCTCAACCATGTCAGTTTCAACAATATAGTCCGTCGACCAACTGAAGTAGACCCATTGTTCCCACCTAATATAGATGCAGTTTTTTGAGTGCCTACTTCCAACTTCTAACATGCACACACTAATGTTTGGCAGGCTTATCATTTAAACTTTTTATTTTAATGAAAACCCTAAAAAAAAAAAAAACATTTTCAGAACACTCTCGGCACATGTTAACATAGACCAAAACACACACAACCATGTACATATTAAAAAAAATGATTTAACCATCCTTATAGGAACAATTGCCCCAAATTAACAGCTGTACCCACTGACATTCCGTAACCTAAAATTAAGATTACCCATGCTAAATTACATGTTATAGTCTGTGTTCTCACTTGCACTGACTGGTGTCTGTTCTGAGAGGGGAAATGGAGATAAGAAAAGATGTGAAAATGGCTTATAGGCCTTCAGAAAACATTAACTTTTAGGTCTGAGAGACTGTGCTGGCTATCTTTAAATAAAACTAAATTGTACACTTTTGTATTAAATGCATAAAAGTATACAGGCTGTTATCTTTTATTCACTTTCCATAACTCCATACTTTTTTCACTGAACTGTTTTGTGGTTCCCTTAGCAAAGAATGCTCAGAACTCTCAAGATCAATTGCTTGTAACTGCAGACATCTCGTCTCCATGTAAAATTAGTTAATAATGAGAAAAAAGGCTGACATCACTGCAGATGCTTAAAGCAGTCTCTGTAAGTTTCACTCAGAACAGAATGTACAACTGCCTTCATCTTCAGACTTCCTTATTCCCACTAAGAAAATTTGCTAATAGGGAAAAAAAACAAGCTAATATCTCTGCAGGTACAAGAAACTTGGCATTTTCCATAACTTGTTTCTAACTTAAGCATAGGGCCATTAATCTAGATATTCACCCTTAATTTTTCTTATTTTATTCATCTTAATTGTACACATAATTAATGCAGTTTCACACCCCACCTGTTCCCCAGCAGCCCGAGATCACATGATATTAACTTGCTTCAGTCCATCCTTTCTTCTCTTGTTATATTGCAAAACTTATTCTTGCAAACTAAAGTAGTTTTTCTTTTAACACATACAGCAGTTAACTGGAAAGATCCACCCACATTTAAATTACCCCAGATGCACACCTCCCTGTGTTCGTGTGGGTTTCTTCCCACATTCTAAAGGCATGCAGTAGGTGGATTGGGCACTTTTAAATTGGCCATAGGTGTGAGCGTGCATGTGAGTGTGTGATATGGAAATCAACTACAGTAGGGCTAGCCACTCGGTGGTGTGAACCTTGGCTCTAGATAATGGTCATTGTTGAAGTGACACCCCAACCCCATGTGCAAAAAATTGGGGGAAAAAGTTGTGGGTGGATGGAAGGTTGGACACTGTACAAATTTGCTTTATTGTGCAACATGCAGTTTATTTCATGAAATGGTGTGTACATATAGTAGTAAGAACAAAAATTGTTTACTTGGTATTTTTTTTTCTTTTAAGTGTCTTTCTAAACATTAATAACATAAAGTAGGGTATATGTTTACAGTCCCCCTACAAGTTTAATAAAGGCAGCAGAAGTTCAGTCTTTTGCCACCACTTTCTTGCAAAGCCATATTTTAGAAATGTGACTGCTGCTTTATAGTCTCCCTTTTATTCACTAATTTCAGAGTTGCTGGTCTTCGTCCTCTTCACTTCCATGTCCCATCACCCGACTCTGGTTGAAGTCCAGGGTACCACTGATTCTTCTAGTCAACTCCTCTGCTTTTTTTGGTCTCTCACGTATTTTCCTTTGGAAAATTGGGAAATATTTTACTGGCAAGGCCTCTGCATGAGCTTTATTGTCAGAAGAATGAGAAACAGAGTTCTCTTCTGTTTGCTGACTCACTTTTTGTTGGATAAACTTTGCATCCGAAAATGTCATTGCTCTTTTAGAAAAGAATATTCTGAAGTCAGCTGGATACAGCAGCTTGAACGTCACCTTTTGTCGTGACTTTCCTCGATTATTGGGATGTTTGCTTCTCTTCTGCCAGATGTACAGTGAATAATGTCTACTTTACCATTTTTTTCACACAGCTTGGGAAGCCTCATACTCTGCCAGCATTTCCTTTATTTCAGCCTCTGCTTTTTGCCGTTTTCCATTAATTTGAAGTGCTATGTAAACTATTTTTTCTAACCTTTTGTTGTCTGAGCTGATGTATATTCTTTCGGTGTTAAATTTATTTTAATTGGCCGGCCACGATGGTGCAGTGGTTAGCATTGTCGCCTCACAGCAAGATGTTCTCAGGTTTGATCCTCGGCTGGGGAGCCATCTTTGCGGTGTCTGCATGTCCTCCCTGTGGTCGCATGAGTTTCCTCCGGTTTCCCCCCACATCCCAAAGATACGCTGCAGGTGGATTGGACACTCTAACTTGGCCCTAGGTGTGTGTGTGTGTGTGTGTGTGTGTGTGTGTGTGTGTGTGTGTGTGTGTGTGTGTGTGTGTGTGTGTGTGTGTGTGTGTGTGTGTGTGTGTGTGCCTTCTGTGGAAGGTTGGTCGCCGGGCTGGCAACTCGACACTGTAAAACTCCACTGCCAATCATGAGTGAACAGGTGATCCACTGTGGCGACCCTTAACCGGGAAAAGCTGAAAGAAGAAGACGAAGTTAAATTTATTTTAATTAGCTCAGAGTATAATGCCACTGTGGTGCAGCGGTAGCGTTGTCGTCTCACAGCAAGAGGTTCTCCCATTCGATTCTCTGCTGGAGCGCCTTCTGTGTGGCGTCTGCATGTCCTCCCCGCGGTCGAGTGGCATTAGAAAGACATGCGTGAATGGGCATGCCTCCGTTGAAGGTTGGGTGTCGGGCTGGCACCTCGACACCATAAAAGTTGACTGCCAATCATTAGCGGACCGGAGTTCCGCTGTGGTGACCCCTAACTGGGAAAAGCTGAAACAACAACATATTTAATTTATTTTTCATCTAAGTTGCTAGAAGCCATCTCTTGAACTGAAGCTGAACTGCTTTTTGCTGAATGCAGGATCCTTCCCAGCCAATGACTTTCTTTTAATGTTTTCTGATTGATTTTCTTCCAGGTTCTCTAAAGGTTTTCTTCGTTGTTATCTAGTACTTGCTCACCAGTAATTGAATTTTACCCAAAATGACAATTTCATTGGCTGTTGTATCTGAGTTTTTCACAGCGAGAGAGCTAAAATTAAGCAGTTGATCAGCGTGCACCCATCTTAGAAGTCTCACAAACAATGTTGTTGATGGAATGTAGACACATTTGACACGAACTGAATTCAATTCAATTGTTTTCTGCCCCTAAAAACTTTCTGTAGATGTACACTGAAGCAGTGACAATGTCCCCCATCCCTCAGATGTGACATTTAGATGAAATGTTCAATTAAGGTCCCATCTGCCTCAGTTGATGGTAGTTTTAGAGAATGTTAAATATCCCATGGAACTTTAATGAAAAAAAAGAAAGGGAATGCAGGCCTAACAGGACTGACTAATCAATAAAAATGATTAAATAAATGTAGTTCTTGTCTTTGAGAGAGACACACTCCTTGTAATATTTCAAAAACTTAGGCATGCTCCAGAATTCACAGAAGCTGTTGATGGGAGCAGTCTGTGAACAAGAATTTCACCCCCCCTGGAGATCTGTTAGTTTTCTATTGCAAGACACAGTATAATGACATCCACTTGACTGCACACGTCTTTATCACTGCATTTACAAGAATATTTGGATTTCAGTGTCCTACATTTGGAAAGCTTCATACTTTTTTCTTCACTTGCATGGCATTAACAAGTAATGAGGCAGAAGTTGCTTTCTGAAGCTGACAGTGTACTTTTTCTGTACTAGGATGGCTTAGGTAGACTTCCAGACATTCAGTGAAACCAGAAGCCGTTCATGATATATATCTGAAACTGTAAGGTGTTTTGGCAAGGGGAAAACCCCCCTTCAACCCCGAAGTGGAGGACATTCCCCTCAAACTTAAATGTACCTATTCCGAGGTTGCACATGAATGGAGAAAAATGGAAACTTCATTGATGGCAAAAGTTGTTTTGGCCATTTTTTCTTTGACACTTGGCTAAAGAGCTGTTGATCCATTGACACATCCCTAAGTTTCATACCACGTTTTCTGCATAAATAAACGAAATAAAAATAACTTCATGTTTTATATACAGAAAATTTTCAATAATCCACCCACTTCATTCGCTTAGCCCAGTAGCAAGTGTGTTTATAAACAACAACAAAAACAGCAGATCTGATGTTATTAATCTTCACCTAATCCTTGACTGTGGGTTCGGTTCCGAACCCTCGGAACCGACTTTGCCGTTATTTTCCAGCTTGCGCTCTCCAAACTCTTGAGCCCGGCTCTACCCATAATGCTCCTCACAGAGATTACCTCAGATCGCGTTTGCCATGTCTCAGACCAGATGTGCCTTCACTCTCTCAAGCCTTGGCTAATATTTGTGAGTTATAAAACTTTTACCTAAAAAAACCTCTAGCAGTTAACTCTATCTTATCTAAGCTACCCGCTCCTGTTCTACTGTTTTTCTCTTACCGTGAGGTATTTTTTCCTACTTACCATTGTTGGTAACTCTTACCCTCTTTTTATTTTCAAATTACCTTCGTTTTCTTTTTTCTTGCTTTTCAAAAAAAAAAAAAAAAAATCTCTCTCTACTTATCTTCTAGCTTTCTTGTCGGACATATTTGAAATTAAGAAACAGTCTCCAATGAAACCTAAGGGCTCTTCTGGTTTCAAGAGATGTACCAATGTGAGGGGAAAATGCCCAACTCAGACGGGCATACCCTGTGTGTATATTGTTTAGGCGAAATACATTTGCAAGAGAATTGTGCTATTTGTCGCAGATTTTCCTCCCGTACCTTAATGGAAAGAAAGAATAAGCTTTTGTTGAAAGGCCTGTTAAAATCTCCTTTCGACGAGGCCATTTCTGGATCTAAAGAGAAAACTGTGGAAGCGGGAATTTCTTTCCACAATTCAAAAAAAGAGACTTAAAAATTTCTAAAACTTCTTCAGCTCCAAAATGTTCTTCGGCACCGGGAGAATTATCGGTGCCTAGCAAGACAAATTTGGAACACTGATGCCTCCGCCTCAGCTCCGACTGAGCCATCAGAGTTACCTGTTGCACCAAGGACGTTGTACTCTCCTTCTCTGGACCCTTTTAAGGACACCCCATTCGTGGAAGTCAGATGGTCCAGATCTCCTTCCATGGTTTCGGTGAGGTCTACTAAAAGTTTATCGGAACAGGACATTATAAGGTTAGCGGACCAGCTCCTGATGGCAAGAGGATTAACTTCGGGTCTGAGCCAAGCCAGCATCGAAACTGCTCATTCTAGAACACCTACATACACTCCTCCAACTCTATTTGAGCTCTTGTAGTCCTCTGTTCTGATGGCCCTGGCTCTGAGTCGGTTCCAACTACAACCTTGAGTTTTTTCAGATCTTCTGCACCGGGAGACTCCCGGGGTCGGGACTGAATGGACTGTTCCGGGATGCATGATATTTTTTTGGCTCCGTCTGAGCCATCAGTGCCTCTTGGAGCGTTGGCCCTTGTAGTTCAGACTCTGGTTCCATATGCAGAGGCAGTTTCCTCTGTGCAGGGTATGACCCCTGTTCAGAAACGGTCCTTTTCGGTTCTGTGCTCCCACCCCTCTACGGGGGGGGCCTGCCTTCCATATCATGGAGAAGACACTAACTATCCCTTGTGGATTCCCAGTCATTGCCTTCCCTGTCGGGGCATATATCTTCCCCTTCCTCTCGACTGGAGATGCCATTGACCTCATCCCCTGGACCGAGGGTGCAAAAGCCCCAGGTAACACCCACCCTGGTGGTTACCTCTTCAAAAACATCTCCGGAACTTCTCCCAGAAGAAGTCCCTGTGAAGAAGCACCTCGATTCCAGTCTTACACTGAGGATACTGACTTCGATGAAGGCGAAGGTTCCCCAAAGTCACCGTCTGAAGATGTTTCCTTCAGTGACCTCCTTGAAATACTGAAACAGAGGGTGACTGGTCATCCACACAACCTTCCACAGAGGATTCCGTATACCTGGAGGGTTTTCGCACCCAACTCTCCTCTTCTTGAATTTCTCCGCCCCCTGCCGAACTGGTGAAATTGATCGCTCAGCGGGATTGGAAGATACTCAACGCCATAGAGCCTATTCCCAAAAGGTCTGACTGTATTTGGCCTGCACCAAAGGAGGAGCCAGATTGGTCCAAAAGAATCCCTGTTGATGCTGTGGTGGTAGCAGCAGCCACCAAAAAAGAACTCGTAAAAGGTAAGTCGCACTATCCATCTTCCTAACAAGGAGTCTAAGACCTTGGATAGATTCGGGAAGCATGTTTATGCTTCAGCCTTTGCATTAAGGTTGTTGAACTACATGGCACACTTTACCATGTTAAAAAGAATGTTGATTAAGGGACTTTCTAACACTCTGGCAGGAGCAGTAGCTGTGGAGGTTCAAGATGAGGTCTCCTCCCAGTTTGTGACTCTCGAATCCATCTCCAGTTCATCCATGAGGCTCGTAGCACATGCAACCAAAGGGAAGTCCAGAGCAGCGGGTTCAGGCATAGCCATCAGACGGCATTCCTGGATGCATTTATTTGACTTCACAGAGCCATTCAAAGCGTCATTCATCAATGCACCCTTTGACGGATCTACCCTTTTTGGCCCAAAAGTTAAGGAAACTGACCAGAAGTGAGCAGGACGGCAAGACCCTATCTGCTGTGAGCATACATTTCTCTACACCTCAGCGACCCTTCTCAAGGAATCAGAGGAGTAAGAGACTGTGGTTCAAGAAATCCAAAGGGCCTTTCTATGACTCACATGGTAAAGATTTCCCCCAGGGCAGAGGGGGAAACAATGGAAGATGGTGCCCTAGGGGCCTATATGGACCACAAAATCAGTGCTCTAGGGAATCCTTCTCTGGTACTTCCTGTCAGCATCCCTGAAAGGATGCCCAATTGTCTTCCTCTGGAGGCAGTCGGGGGGGGGGGTGATTATCCCTGCACCTACCACCCTGGCAAACAATAACTTTGGACAAATGGATGCTCGGAATAATAATTGTTCGTGAACCCCAAACCTCCGAAAAAATTCCCAGATGTTGCACCCAATCAAAGGGAGGCAGCAGCTTTAGAGATCCAAAAGCTGCTAGACGAGTCATCCAAAAAAGTCCCACCAGACAAGATAGGATCCGGGGTTTACTCGAGATTCTTTTTAGTGTCCAAAAAAACAGGGGACTGGAGACCGGTTTTGGATCTCGGCCAATTCAGTAAATCGGTCCACTAAACCAAATTCCAGATGGTTTCAGTACAAGCCATACTTCCTTTCCTGGAAAAAGGTGACTGGATGTGCTCGGTAGACCTCAAGGATGCTTATTACCACATAAAGATGGAGAAAAGCTCCAGTAGGTTTATACGCTTCTGGCTAGGGCCCAGTCACTACCAATTCAGAGCACTGCCCTTTGGAATCACCACAGCCCCCAGGGTGTTTACCAAATGCATGGCAGTAGTTGCAGCTCATGTCAGACTGCAAGGTTTTCGAGTATTCCAATATCTCGATGACTGGCTCCTCACTGCTACCACCAGCCATCACTTAGAAATAGCAGGAGACTATATCCTGTCTGTTTGCACATCCCTAGGCATTTCGATAAATGTCAAAAAATCCCTGCTGCAACCTTCACGACGTTTGGATTTCATAGGTGAGCAATTAAACACTGTCTCAGGAATAGCTTCATTTCCTCCAGAAAGACTACTGAACATTATGGCTCTGGAGAGACAGATCATTCAAAACGACAGAGTCCCAACAAGATTAATTCTTCAAACCTTGGGTTCAGTGGCTGCCACAGTCACTCTGGTTCCTCTAGTGAGATTTCACATGCGAATACTACAGTGGTTAACTAGCAACTCATCAATCAATGTCTTATCAAATTTTAGTAACCAATCTCTACAAGACCTCAAATTGTGGCTTCATTCAGATCAGGTTCTCCTGGGCCGGTCTTTCACTCTCCCTCAACCCCAAGCCATAGTGACCACGGATGCTTCTCAGATAGGGTGGGGGGGCATTATCTGGGAAAGACAGTTCAAGGCACATGGCAATTGGAGGCCAACCTGCGCATCAGTGTTGTAGAGATGAGGGCAGTGCTATCAGCATTGAAAAGATTCCAGGATTCCCTTCCTCTAGGAACAGTTGCAGTTCAAACAGACAAACATGTCAGTGGTCTGGTGCATCAACAAACAAGGAGGAACCAAATCATATCCACTGTGTTGAGAGGCAGTCAGAGTATGGAAATGGGTGATTTCTTCCAACCACTTTCTCATAGCAACACACATTCTGGGAAGTTCAAATGTGATAGCGGACAAATTGTGCAGAACTATTCTCATGCCTCACAAGTGGTCCCTGAATCCAGTAGTGTTGACAAGATTTTCCATCACTTGGGCCAACCTTGCCACAACCTCTTTGCTTCTCCCCTAGACAACAAATGCAGAAGTTAGTTTGCCCTAATCCCTCCATCGGGGGAGTCACTCATGGATGCTCTTCTACACAATTGGCTGCCTGGTCTATTGTATACCTTTGTCCCAATTCCATTAATCTCTCGGTTTCTGAAGAAAGCAAAAAGAACGAAGAATACCATAATCCTCATTGCCCCATTCTGGCCTCGACAAGTCTGGTTTCCCCTTCCTTTGGCCTCATCTGCTACAGAAACCATGGACTCTGGACCCGGTTCCAGACCTGCAAACTCACCCAGGAGGCATGGTTCACCCCAGCTTGCAACACCTCAAACTGTGTGGTTTCACCAATTCCCATGATTGCCAGGCAAACCCCTCTGTCATTGCCCACCCAACGTATTATTATTGCACATCAGAAACCTACAACTACAAAACTTTACTTGAACAAATGGAGAAGATTTACCGTATGGAATTTAAATAAGGGACTTGATCCCTTCACTGCCTCAATTGAATACATATTGGACTTTTTGAATACTCTCCGAGTCTGGGTCCTCTGCTTAGACTATAAAAGTTCAGTTGGTGGCAATCTCTAATTTTCATACTGGGCACAATGACTCTTAATAATGTCCCATAATCTTTCCAAAGACTTCCTGAAAAGGTTGTCCTTGCTAAGACCCCCTTTTAAAAATCCGATCCCTCCATGGGATTTGACAACAGTCCTACAAGTGTTAACTCAAAGCCCTTTTGAACCAGCTGATTCTTGTCAGTTAAAATTTTTGACTTTGAAGACTTTACTTCTAGTAGCCATCACCTCTGCAAGGAGAGTCTGTGAGTTACAGGCTCTATTATGCAAATCTCCCTACTTAATTTTTCATAAAGACAGAATTCAACTTAGAACAAATCCCTCATTTCTTCCAAAAGTGGTTACTGAATCCAATATTAACCAGACCATAGTTTTACCAACCTTTTTTCCTAATTTTACCAGTAAATGAGAATACGCTGTGCATTTGCTAGATGTTCATAGACAGTTTTGCTTTTATCTCCACAAAACTAAGGAATTCCGTAAATCTGACCAATTATTTGTGGCTTTCTCTGCCTTAAAATGGGTTTTGCAGTCTCCAAAGTTACTTTGGCTAAGTGGTTGAGAGACTGTATTTCTTTCACCTATCAATCTCAAGGACTTCAACTTCACAAAACAGTTAAAGCTCATTCTACTTGGGCTGTTGCCACATCAGCAGTTTTCATGCAAGAGCTTCTCTAGACAACATTTGTGCAGCAGCTACTTGGTCCTGTCACCATACATTCATTGCACATTACAAACTAGATCAAATCTCGAGAGGTTGAGCATCCTTTGGCTCTGGTGCTTCGGAATATTCTTCCGTGAGACCTCCCAAGGTACAGAAGTTGCTGGGGATTCTGTCCCACCATCAAGGATTAGGTGAAGATTAACAATATCCGCTAAAGAAGTTATGTCTTACCATAACGTTCCATATGTGTTGTTCATCTTCAGTCCTTGACATACCCTCCTACCGTCCCCCATGCTAAAGCTCTTAGTAGGCCTTACCGATTCTGATCCAGTTTCTCATCAGGCATCCATAGATGGCCTCGTCTTCTTTGTATATATCTCTATATGTGTATGTATGATGATCTATAGCTATCTTCTGCCATCTGGCAAACTCTATCGGAGGTAATTTTTGTGAGGAGCATTATGGTTAGAGCCGGCCTCGGGAGTTTGGAGAGCACAAACTAGAAAATAATGGCTGAGTCGGTTCCAAGAGTTCAGAACCAAACCCACTGTCAAAGGTTGGTGGAGATTAACAACACAGATGGAATGTTATGGTAAGACATAACCGTCTTTTTTACCACTGTCAACTAACGGTGATAGTAAGTGTGGCCACAAAATGAAAGTACCCTTGTTATTCATCCTGTCTTAAATGCCTTTCACTACGGTATGGAAGAGGTCACTTGGCCTCATTAACGTCATCCGAACTTCTGCTGAACTCCATAAAGGTCATCTTTGTAAGGATTTAAAACTCCAAACCGGAAGTTAAACGAACAGTTTGAGCCATCATTGCTATCACTAGGGGTGAAAAAACTAAGCAAACAAAAAAAAAAAAGTCTTCAGAATCACTTTCATGCACTAAACTTACAGATTTAGTTTAATCCCTTACATGACATTGAAGATCAGAGATCTTTCATTCTACAGAGAATTACATGACTGTGGTACATTGTACAAAGAAAAATAACGGGGGAGAAAAAGGGGAAAATCACAAACAATGAATTATGCAGAAACCGCAGAATAAGGAATTATAATCAAAACAGTCGTAATTTAAAGGAAAACTCCACCCTTGCATACAGTTTAACTCAATCGTTGGTTTTTCTTTCTCCCTACAGTATGGTTCCAGCATTGTGTATGTAACAGAACCCTGCGTGTAGTTTTTAAAACTTTTATTTCCTTGCATCGGAGTCAAAGGAAGGGAAAGCCCACCTACTTTTTTTAAACTCACCTTCTCACATACTTTGCAGAGAAATTTGTCTCCACCTGCGTGACATATCATAGACACAGTTAAATCTGTAGTTTACCCTGTCAGATAGCAACCATAATATACAGCTGAATTTACTTCAACATGCATTTACGATGTGCCCTTGCATTAAGAACACTAAGAAAAGGAAATCAGAAGTACTTAACTTTGGGGCAATTGTTCCTATAAGGATGGTTAAATCATTTTTTTTAATATGTACATGGTTGTGTGTGTTTTGGTCTATGTTAACATGTGCCGAGAGTGTTCTGAAAATGTGTTTTTTTTTTTTTTTTTTTTTTTTTTTTTAGGGTTTTCATTAAAATAAAAAGTTTAAATAATCAGCCTGCCAAACATTAGTGTGTGCATGTTAGAAGTTGGAAGTAGGCACTGTGTTTAAATGTGTGTGTGTGTGTGTATATACATGTATATATGTATATGTGTGTATAATGAATTATTTATAATAAACAACATAGTATAGTTAAGCATTATTAATGTATACATTCTAGCATATCTTGCTCAATGATTTACTTGGTCACTGTCGCACATTGGCTATCTGTTCCACATGCAATCTTGGTCAATGTCTTTCTGTCAGTATTTTTTTTATTTGTATTGATAAGTGCATTTAGTAATTGTTATTATCTTTGCCAGTGTAGCTTATGTTGTGGCTGAAAAGGGTCCTGGGACAAGTTCGCTTTCCTTGTTACCAAAGTGTAAATAAATATGAAGTAAAAAAAAAAAGGAGGGGGGAACATGACCGAAATAATTGAGGAACTAGTAAAACACATTTTAAGTCTGCATCATTCATGAGAGAGAGAAAATCCTCCCACTGAAGGCATTGGGAAGTAGCAGACAGATTAAGCTTTTAGAGTCCTACCACTTGTCACTTGTTAATGTACAGCAAGGATTATTTACTGCAGTGAAAGTTTTCACACCTCAACATGAGGGTATGGGGGAGGGTTTATCAAGTTTGTTAGGAGTACAAAAGACTCCTCTTAAAAAAAAATGTTTATCTGCTTTCTTTTGCTGCAAGTAGCTAACAGCTATTTATAGCATAGAACAAGCTCTGGCAGACCGATAAATGAGGCTCAGTCAGGTAAACAGAGAAGCAGCTCTTTTATAGAAGGTGTGTTTAGATGACAGTGCTTCATAGTCCTGCCATTATATTTTAATGGCATGAGAAAACCGCACCACTTCCTTATGTGTGGCATGAGTCATATAAAGAGGACTTGAAATGTATTCTGGGAAGAAGGAAGGAAAGCAAGAAAATAAGATCATGTTACCAAGGCAGGCCCCATCATCTGCCATTTTGAGAGAAACGCATTAAAATTGTAAAAGAAGCACTCTGAGTGATTTTGAGGCATTAACCTAGCTCAAAAACAAAGATGCAATGAAAAATATGTTTTTTAGTTCTAAGTTGGAGTTTTCCTTTAATAAACAAGTTTGAGGCTAAAATGGTTACCGAAGTCTAAGACAAACATTTGTAATCTCAAAAGCACAATACAGCAGTGTGCTGAGGTGATTGTGAACGACGTTACCTACACTGAGGCTGAAGATATAGTGAACCAACTGGATGATATAGTCAGCTCTCAGCCCAGGCGTCCCGGGTTGCGTCCTACATGAACTCCAAGAAGAACTAATCCCTCAAGTAAAACTGCTGTACAATCTCAGCCTCACTACAGGATATGTGCCCAAAGAATGGCGTACAGCAACAGTGGTCCCACTCCACAAAGGTGGTGCCTATCTCCCCATAAGCCTGACTAGCCTAGTATGCAAGGCTATTGAGAGGATCATCATGGAACTCATAAACAAAGACATTGGGGACCTACAGACACTAGATCCTACCCAATTTGGCTTCGTCAAGGGCAGATCCTGCCTTTTGAACCTGGTTGACTTCTTCGAAACAGTCACCAAGGCCATAGATGAAGGGAAGGTAGTCCACGCAGCCTATCTGGACCTCGCAAAGGCATTTGACACAATACCTCACTCTGGCATCATAGATAAGCTATCCAGCCTAAATATAAACCCCTATGTCACAAGATGGGTCGCAAACTGGCTCAAAGACAGAACCCACAGAGTCAGAGTTGCTGGAGCCATGTCAGACTCGAAACCGGTCACAAGTTGCATCCCACAAGGTTCTGTCCTGGGACCTCTCTTGTTCGGTATTTACTTTTCTGAGGTACAGGCCAACGTGGGAGGACTATGGCTCACCAAGTTCGCAGATGACTGCAAACTGGGCGCCATAATCGACTCTCCAGCCGACACAAACATCCTTCAAAAAGGTCTCGCAGAGACGGATAACTGTTGCCAGAGCCATGGTCTAAAACTAAATGCCAAAAAGTGTATAGTCATACCCTTTGGCAAAAACAATGTGCCCACAAATTACCACATAGGTGGTAACCCATTAAGTACAGAGAAAGTAATTGGGGATCTGGGGACCCAAGCTGATAGCAATCTCTCCTTTGACAACCACATTGCCAAAGTGGTTAGAAAGACCTTCTACATAGCCCACCTCATCATGAAAGGATTCACATCTAGATCAAGAGAGGTAATCGTGCCCCTTTATTCATCCCTCATCAGGCCCATTATAGAATACAATGCCCCCTTTGGGATGTACCTTACCCGACACCTGCAGCAATTAGAAAGACCCCAAAAGTACCTCACCAGGATGATCAAGGGACTCAAACAGATGCCATATGCTGCTCGGTTAAAAAAAACTCCAGCTCTACTCAGTTGCATACCGCCTACTTCGAGGTGATCTATGCCTGACATATAAAGCTATGTCCAACCCAGAATTAATGGACATGTTCCACCTCCGTAAATCTAAATCCTTAGAGCCACGCGCTCGAGGGACTTGAACCTCACCACAGAAATAAATAAAACATGCTGGAGGGACAGATTCATAACTCAGAGGCTCCCTTCGCTCTGGAATAGAATTCCAGTTCATGTTTGGCAGAGCACCTCACTGACTCTCTTCAAGAAGAATCTTGATGAGTGGATGGAGGATCGTAGGTTTGTCCTGGGGATTACTTCCGTGTCACTATTAGACAGAGGCACAGTAAACTAAACTTTAAAAAGGGCACAGTATACTCAAATCAAGGGGTGGCGTAAGCCAAACACAATCGGGCTAGGCTTATAAATGCCCCAGGGCAGATAGCCTAGTATGAACCTATGAACTTTACCCCTCTCTTCCCTCCATCTGCCCGTCAAGATATACCTGAAACTGGCTCTACCTTTACCCCCTCTCCTCTCCATTTGTCATAGGTTGGTACTAGGCTATCATCCCTAGGGCCTATACAAGCCTAGCCATAACAATTCCCTGGCTATTTCTTCCCACAATATTTACTTCCCTAGATCCGACTGATGTGATCCCCGGGGTGAATTTCCTATCTCCCATCCAATTGTCAAGGTTCCTTTTGAAGAGGGCCAAGGAGGCGCTCTGCTTGACATGGTATGGGCAGTCTATTCCAGATATGGGGAGTCTCCGAGTCAGGAATCTATCCCTCCAGCATGTTTTGTTCATTGTGATGACAAGGTTTTGATCCCTGGAGCGTGTGGCTCTGAGGGATTGGGATTTCTTTAAGTGGAGCATGTCCAACAGCTCAGGCTTTGACATGGCCTTGTATGTTAAGCAGAGATCGCCTCTGAGTAGACGATATGCCACAGAGTATAGCTGGACAGTCAATGACATCTGCTCTAGGCCTGTGATTCTTTTAGTGAGGTATTTCTGTGGCCCTTCCAGCTGTTGCTGATGTCTTGTGAGGTACATACCAAACTGGGCGTTGTACTCTATAATGGGTCTAATGAGGGATGAGTACAGTGGGACAATGTCCTCCTTTTCTGGATGAAAAGCCCTTAGTGATGAGGTGTGCCACATAGAAGGATTTCCTGACTGTTGTGGCGATGTGGTTATCGAAGGTGAGTCCACCTGTGTCCCTAAGTCTCTCATCACACTTTCGGTGTTTAGTGTACTGCCACCTATGTGGTAATTCATGGGTACATGGTTTTTCCCAAAGGGGATAACTATACATTTCTTGGGATTAAGCTTGAGCCCATGGCTCTGGCACCAAGCATCTGTTTCTGTAAGGCCCTTTTGTAGAATATCCACATAATTTGGGGATTCAATAATGGCTCCTAGTTTGCAGTCATCTGTGAACTTTGTTAGCCAGAGTCCCGTAGTGTTGACCTGTACATCAGAGAAGTAGATGCCAAATGAGTGGTCCCAGGACTGAACCCTGAGGTGCTCCACTTGTCCATCAAGATATACCTGAAACTGGCTCACCTTCAGCTATCACATAAGACTAAGTCCTAAAAGTGCTATCAAAAGCTAAAAATACTACATAGATGCATCGTAAATAGCATGAAGCATAATTTTAGCTACACCCCTAATAACATTGTTCAAACTCTGCATCAGTACAGGTTTTGTACCAAGTGAATGGAGAATGGCAAAAATCATTCCCTTGCTTTAGGGAGGACCTTCTACAGACCTGGGGAATTATAGACCCATACGTCTGACAAGTCTCGTATGCAAAGCCATGGAAAGAATGTTTCCTGGAACTAATCAGTCAGAACTTAGGAAATCTCCAAACACTGGACCCATCTCAGTTTGCATTCATCAAGGGCAGGTTATACTTGGTCAATCTGGTGGATTTTTTGAAAAGGTCACCAAAGCAGTTGATGAAGGCAAAACAGTGCACACTGTATACCTCGACTGACCAGAGCATTTGATGCAGTTTCCCACTTGGGCATAGTAGAAAAGCTAAATAAACTGTGAATAAACCCCTCGGTCACTCGCTGGATTGACAGACTTCTCAAAACAGGGGAGTTACCTCCACAAAGAGAACAGTCACCAGTGGAGTCCTCCCAGGGTTCTTTACTCAGAACTCTACTGCTTGTTATCTACATTTCTAAAGTAAAAGCCAGTACCAAAGGGCTCTGACTAAGTTTGCAGATGACTGCAAGCTAGAAACACTCACTGAATCCTCAAATGACTTGGCCGTCCTGCAGGAAGGTTCGTTTCAAATAAATAACTGGTGCCAAAATAACAGTCTGAAACTAAATGCTAAAATGGATTATTGTATCCTTTGGGACGTTATCTACCCCTGGAAACTTACACATTTACAATATGACCGTAAGAGTTGACTCACTTGTCTGGGATTTGAGAACTTATGTGGACAATGACCTACTTTTTGATCAGCATGTGTCCAGTGTAATAAAGTCATTCTATATTGCACAGTTTATAAACAAAGGGATTGTGTCGAGGGATATCATTATTCTCCCTTTTACTTAGCCTCATTAGTCCAGTCATAGAATGTAATGCCCCCTTTGGCATACATCTGTCGAGACACAACTGTAACACCCACACAAGTACTTCAGTAAAAGGATACAAGGCCTAAACATGTCCTACATGGACTGATGCAGAGCTCTGTCATTGTACTCTGTATTTTACGGAGTACCAAGAGGTGACTTGTGTCTGGCATACGAGGCATCCTCCAACCCATTATTGATGTATTTACTGCACATCAGCAAGTCAAATGGCATCATAAATTCTCTGCTGAGGTATCTAAACCTCTTGTGCAACATCAACAGAACAGTTTGGAGGGACAGGTTTATCTCACAGAGGGTTACCACTGCTCTGAAACAGACTCCTCATCCACGTAAAACAAGTTCGCCCTTGTCCATATTCAAGTACAACTTAGGTCTGTGGATGGGAAACGGAGACAATTTATGCCAAGAACTGCCCTCAGGACTATTAATGGACAGAGGCACCATGTATGGGTCCCTTCAAACTATCTATGGTATGATCCCAGTTATTCTCATTGGAGGCAGTGTAGAATTATTAACCATGGGGTGATTGGCCTTGCCCATCTATAACCAAATGGTGTATTTTATTTTGAGCACAAAAAGGGAAATTAGCTAGGCTTCAAATGACGTGCAGTGGCAGCTAGCCTAGTACTTAACTATGAACTTATAAAGGTAAGAATAGTGACAAATCTGTTTAAGGTTAGTCTTGGAGGGTAGTACAGCACAAACCTCACGTCACTGCTTTTCAATGCATACTGAAAAAGTGGGTTACTGAGCAAGTATGTCATGGTTAGCCTGACACTTTCTGGCAGCATTGCTAAATCCCTTTTAAGAACTGTTTTTTTGAACAGTGGTGCATGTTTGTGCCTGTGTGTGTGTAGTGTAAAAGCACTGCCATATAGATGTTTGTACTTCCATGTTCAGTTGTGAATATTTTTCCACAGCAGGCACTAGTTCAAAAGACCCAACACTGAGTGGTTATTGATTGCCATCTGGCTTTTCTATGTGAAAGCGCAGTTTCTGACTCAAAGTGAAGCATGAGAGGCAACTATTGGTTATGTTTCATGGGACTGATGAATAAGTACATCAGCAGATTGGTAGCATTTTTGACTTTTTTGAAGTGCTTTTCACTATTTTCTTAGATGTGTACATCTTTGCATAAGAAATGAGGCAGATGGGTTAACATGGTACCCACATTTTATAACGGAAGTATTTTTTGGTAACATCCTATAGGTGATACAGACTTTTTAATGGCTTTTACATTAATTTCTGGAGGACATGATAGTCTGTATGCATTTACCCCATGTTCAAGGTATTGTACTTCTAGCAGAAGTGGGGATATAGGTTTGCATCTCAAGGTAAGCAATATTTTCTTCATTTCATGTTCTGCAAATTTCGGTACTTGCGTATTATCGCAACCAGATTTTTGCGATCGTAAAGGTTGCTTCCCGATAGTGAAATGTGTCAGGTAAGATTTTAAAAATGGGACACTGTGTTTTCTTTGACAAGAAAGGATCTTTTATGCAGGGTTATGAATACAAATTAGAAAAATAGTGAACTGTCTATGCATGCACTTCCCTGGTGGCAGCATGTCATTGCATCTTCCCGGTTACTGAGATGACTTCCATGATTACACGTAGTAAGAGCACTTTCCCAAAACATCTCATTGCCGGACAATGCTCTCTTCTTCCTGTACTTTGTGGCTGTTAGCAACCGGTTTTTTTTTTAATTTTGACCTGAAGATGTCTTTACAAATAGTACCCCCCCCCAAAAAAAAAGTGACCAAAACCACCATCATTACAGGCTCTGCCTTTGCCTTCTCTGAAGGCTGCTTCCTTCCACACTGTCAAAATAATCCGTTCGTCAGAACAACAGCAGCCATTCTAATTCAAGCGTGCGTGTGTGTAAGGCACTCTGAAAACACGAAGCGGGTTTCCTCAAACGTTTGTCTTCCCCATCACACAGACCCTGTAACGGAAAGGTAACAAATAAAACAGACCCTAAATACCACCTTACAGTGGTTTGTGGCCTCGTTTGTACAGAAGTATTGTAAATTCGCAACCGCAAAAATCTGGTTGCGATAATACGTAAGTACCCAAATTTCTGTGGTGTGGCCTTGGTAAATAAAATGTCACCTAGAAGAATTGCAATGTGGCATTCTTAACTTGCTGAGTTTCATAGTGGGTTTCATCTGCACACAGTGTATGGCTGCACTTGCAGTATTCCATTATCAGGATATTTCTTAGTGTAATCGTCAACAAATGTTTGGTGTCCATGGTAGATATTCCATTTTGAAAACTTCTGACCCTCTGCCAGCAGCATATATGGGGTGCTGTTCTATCACTCGTCTAGTCAGAATAAAATAGACAAGTCTTTGTGGGTTCTGTTGAAGCAGCTTTATTATGTACAAAACACATCAGGATTGAGGCTTAATAACCTTAACTTAGATAAACTTATAAACAAACTGTTACACTCGTACATGCTCACTCCCTGGCTGCACTCACAAAATGGCACTGAAGCTAGCACGTACTGGCTATTTATATGCATGTGCCAACCTTGAAATGCTTCTTAAAGGTACAACATACACACACTATTCTACAGTTCCAAAGATTCATTGGTTAATAGTTAATTATCTCCACACAGCTTAATGGTTCTTTCATGTTTTAGAGGTAGTATGAGAGTATCTCGCTCTGAGTAGATTACAATTCATGATTTTCTTTCAATAGTTTGTCTCCTCCTCTGTCTTGGCATACATTACGTAAGAAATGCACCTGTTCAGGGTACAATCTAGATTTGATGTGTGCATGACCATTAGTACTAGTTATGGTCCTGTTTTAGTATATCCTGTTATTTAATAGACCTTTATGTGTTAATAAGTTTTATAAAGCTTTATTTCTCCTCAGTTTAGTTTAGTTTAGTTTTTTGATTATCTTATTCTCCGAAAACTTTAGTAATACCGTCAGCTACTGCCAAAAGTAAGATTTCCTCTTTATATGTGCATGTGTGTACATTTATACACACACACATGTATGTGTATATATGGATTTACTTCAGTAGGTTGAAATGCCATGAGAAGGAAATTTAAAAAGCCGAGATGGAAAGACCGCATATTAACATCAATGGATCTTAACAATACTGCAATTATCAAACATCGAAATATCTAATGTGCATGTTCAGAAGTATTCTGAGGGTTTGAATGGAGGTTGCCCTGTACTTGGACACCCTGTTCTTTTAAACATAATATGTAAGAGAAAAATGGAGATGGAATGAATGGAGATCACTGTACAGTGCGGATCAGGAAATGTACACTTTTCCCCACTGTAGTGCGATCTCAGAGTTGATATGTGTAATTTGCAGGGGATGGGGGGTGCTGGGGAGGCTTGCCCTCCATGCAAAAATGCTGATTTTTTTCCATTTAAGTTATGCGTTTTAATGTTTGAGTTGTTTTTGTAATTTCAGTTCGATCTCTGTGTTGCTTCCGGACATGCACGTTAGGTGTTTTGGCTTTAAGATTTGTTGTTGTTAATATGTGGGCTTTTCATCTCTCCTTTACAAATTTTGTTCTTATGGTTTTTCGATTTACTGAAGTAAATCCATATATGTGTGTGTGTGTGTGTGTGTGTGTGTGTGTGTGTGTGTGTGTATATATATATATATATATATATATATATATATATATATATATATATATGTGTGTGTGTTTTTGATACGTACATCCTAAAAATGTCAATTTCTTTTGCAAAACTGTACTACTACATGTTTTCCTCACTACAATGACACTTCATAAGCAAAGAAATCACATGCTTCCTTTTCTAGTTTAATTCCCATTTAAATCTACTTTTCATTTATAATATTTAGACACTATGTAAAGAAGATGAGTGTTCTGTGAGCTGGGTTTCTCCTTCAGCTCTTTCATTTTTTTCTTCTTACAAGTTCTTACCAAGTGCCCAGTTTCATCACATACATAAAATGTACATTCAACAGGAAAAAAAAATTCATGGCCAAGACCTCATTTCCAAAACACTTAACTTTCTTGGCTTCCAGAGTCTTGGATGCAGCCATATTATAGTTCTGTTGTTGTATGCTGTAATTTGTCACTGGAGTCTGTCTTACTGGAAAATCTTGCACTTTAAGAGGAGGGGAGCAAACCTAAGACATGTGCTTGACAGCACTCCGACTTGAATGACGTATTTATAGAGTTCACACTAGCCTGTCTTGGTGTTTGTTGTAATGCCTGTTCATAATTACATACTGCTCTTGTATGTATTTTAACTTGGCCACATTGTCAGATTCAGTACATTTACTTCCACAAGAATTAATGCTGAGTTTTATACTTTTCTCAACTGATTTAGAGTTAAAATAAATGTCAAGTATTTCCAGTGGGTTTCTCAAAATTCAGGAAATTTTTCCAACTGTAGAATTGCTGGTGTATCAGGCAACCAGATCATGTCTCATTTTTCTGCATTCTTATGTCCTGGATCTCGTGCCTTGGACTGGCAAAGTACTCGTGTTGCATTTTATTCCTTGCAGTACTGAAAAAATTACTAGATGGTGCATGTTTTCAGAGAATAATTTTATGATGCAATGCTATTTGGAGGGTTTTCAAGCCAATTAGGTTATCTTCATTTTACTTTCTTGATGATTGGAGCACAAAGTGTTTGTTGTCATTCTGACTTTTTTATAATGACTGTGTTTCTGGTGATGTGGTTCTTGAGATTTGAATGGATTTGTAAAAACTTAGAAGGAAGAAAGACACAAAAAGAGGAGCTGCGCATACTTGTGCAAAGTATTGCAACATCAACACTGGATTATGATTGGTGGTAGGGAGGGATGCCCCCATGTAAATTATTATTATTTTGTTTATAACATGGTTGCTGGGATAATGGGAGACGCATACATGCATCATGTAAGGAGTAGTGCATACTGAGGTCATGTGACTGTTTATCACTTTGAGTAGAATCTGCTATAACTGGTTTGCAATTTATGAAGTCCTGAATAGAATGACTTCAGTGTTGCTGCATTTGGGTGCAGATTATGCTGCTGACTGTATCTGTGCAGCAGAAAAGTCTGAAGTGTGTGACTATATTACATGTGTTCTAGAAATGC
>NC_056731.1:1145446948-1145574177 GCF_019279795.1 Protopterus annectens
CAGAGCACAGTAGATTCATAGATGTCCTTCTATTCATATGCTGCAGTATTCATAATGTGGGAAGTCAGTCTTCAGCTGACTTGTATGTCCGGCCAGTATACCAAAGTCTAAAAGCTGCTGCAAGGTATGCGCAATGGTGCAGATCACTCATCGTATGTCAGCCATAAATGGACGTCTGGTATAAATAGGACTTCAGCATGTACCTACCTCAGAACTTTTCTGTCACCTGTCTGACTGCCAACTCTGTCGCTCACCAGAGAACTTGCTTTTGTGCTTCGGATATGTACCCCATGGGGGGGGGGATTCTTTTCCTTTTGGTTACTGTGTTGGATTTTTCTTGTGAGTACGTCAGCTAGGAAGGGCAAGTGTCATTGTGGAAGTAAGATTCTACATAGACTCCCACGAGCTTTGCTTATTCTGCTTAGGCACAGACCACGATCACATGTCCTGCGATATCTGCAAGGCCTTTGTTCCTAAAATCCTCCGTAGCCACCTAGTGTCCCTTAGGTTATAGTTGGAGAATAGGCTCCTTAAGCACTTAGCTCGAGACATGGAACCAACGTCGTTCCCTTCAGAAGAGCTGCAGTTGAAGAAGGCCAAAAAGTCTCGGCCTGATCCTATAGCTGATCCCTCTACTCCGGACATCCCTCCCGAGGCTAATGAAGGCTCCAAGGCTGCTTTGGAATTTGCAGAGCTGCCTTCAATGGGTACCTCTGTAGAAGCAGTCAAGGAATCTCTAGGTGTGTCCCAGAGGGATTCACAGACTTCTGATTTGGGTGTCGGACCACAGCTGGTTATGTTTTAAGGCACGTGCAGTGTGATGCAGATTGTGGTTCATGCGGATGTTGTTACAGACATCGTGGAATGCTGCCCATCGTCAGGCCCTTCTTCCTTTCATCGCCTAGCTCTGGGGCTGCAAAGAAGAAGCTAAAAACTAAACATGTTTCCCCGGCTCCTCAGGACCAGGCTTCGAATCAAACTCCTGACTGGCAGGCCTTTACCCAAGGCCTCTTTAATGCCTTCATGGCCCTCCACCAGATGTCAGCCCCTTATTTTCCGGCATCGGCCCTTTCTCCTTCTACACTTTGGAAGAGGCCTGCAGAGGATGTCTCTTCTGAAGAGGAAAAATAATCAGAGGATGAATCTCTTGACTGTTTAACTCAGATTGCCACTCTTCTGGTTATGCCTCCCCAGAGGAGGAATCTTATGGTACGGATTCACCTGGGGAGGATATTTCCTTTGCAGAGACCATTTTGAAGATGTTCCAGTTCCTGTTCTGCATGAGCTTTGGCATTCTCCCTAATGTCATGAATACTGCAGCATATGACTAGAACAGAATAGTTGTGTAAAATCTTACCATAACTATAGATGTCCTTCTCTTCTATATGCTGCAGTATTGCTTCCCCCCTGCCCTCCCCCCTGATGCTTGCCTGATGTCTGGTTACATGTTGCTCACCTTTATCAGGCTGGTGTTTTGTGGTATTCAGTTCTGAGGTAGGTACGTGCTGACATCCGCTTTATACCCGAAGTCTGTTTATGGCCGACATATGGTGAGTGATGTGTGCCATTGCACGTACCTTGCAGTAGAATTTTAGACTTCGGTATAGTGGCCAGATAAACGAGTCAGCCACAGGCGGATTTCCCTCCATATTATGAAAACTGTAGCATATAGTAGAGAAGGACATCTATGGTTATGGTAAGATTTTACACAACTATTCTTTCATCACTTTTTAAAATGTTTTAAAACAGAGCTCAATGCTTGCCCCATGCCCTTCTTTACTAACCTAATCTGTAGGTATTTTTTTGTATACGTCACTGCTGCAATCAACTTCAGGGCTATCTGCAAGCAGGCATTGTCCTACATCTGACCAGAGTGTCGATGCTTAGCCTGTTTCCTTATTTCAATCTTATGCATTCTGCCTGCCCCTCTGGAAATCTCAGTATCTCATTGTTAGAGGTTGAAATATGGTTGGCCATCTTCAGATGTTCGTATTTCACTATTGTAGTAATAATGTGGGTTATTCTTCCTGTGGCAGCTCATGGCCAATCTGCATACCAAGGGCTGGTGGATGCCTTGTGCCTGACATAAGGACTTCTGGGTAAAAGGGCCATTGTACAGTGCCATCTTACAGCTCTTTCTTGCCATCGGAGCCCAAAACACCCCCTTCTGTAGATTGTTGGTCGGTCTGAACCAGAGTCTGTCATAAAACTAAGTGCCCTTTTGGGGAACCATTAATTGTAATTTGTGTGCTTCTGTTAAATGAGTACTAGCACCAATACCTGTCTTTTGTGGAAAAGGTAATCTTACATGGGACTGGATCCCATGCTCGGCTTTTAGAAAAGGAAAGAGGGGATCAGGGATCCTCGCACACTATTGTGTCTCCCAGTTTTTCTGATTTCAACCCCTCTCGCAAATGTAAGGAGAAGTGCCTGAAGCATTCATGGGTGGCAGACTTGGCTTCTCCTTCAGTCAGTCCACCTAGACTCGTGATTGTCAAAGGACAGGACACTTGCTTTCACAGTCCATCCAAAAAATAAAGCAGATAAGGGCTATGAACAAAAGCCAGCCTTCATTAGGTGTTAGTAAAATCACAGCCATGAAAGTATAGATGTTGATGTTGGAATAAAATGTTTGCTTTACCCCATTTTCAAAAGTAAACTAAAGCTCCCAAAGTAAAACAAACCCTAAAAGAGACTGATTTTAAATACACTTTAACTTATCCTTTGGAGTTTGATATGCTTCCTGGCCCCTCTATTTCAGCACAAGTCAAAGGACAAGGGTTATGTTGGGTTCGAGGTTGGTCTGGAAGCCTCTGCTTCCAACTCCCATGCTAGATTTTCAGATAGGGAGGGCAGAATACCCATATCTTCCGAGTGGTCATCAGTTGAGTGTACGCAGCCCATGGGCACCTGCCTGTGGCTTGGTCTCAGTGCTTCTGGTGCCGCACCTAACCCAAGCCTAAGGCCAAATCAAAAGAGTTTCTACATGGCTTGCCTCAGCTTAGGACTTCTTGCTGTCAACCCCAGAAAGCCTACTAGCAGTAGGGTTACCACCTGTCCCACTTTGCGAGGGACAGTCCCTCTTTGAGCAGTTGTGTCCTGACAAAAAATATTAAAAATGGCAAATGTCCTGAGATTGTAGGACATAATTATGTCCCATATTTTATGTAATAGTTGCATAAAATAGTTATTTCTGTATCTAAAATACCTAAATGTTACAAGAAACAGAATAAGCAACTAAACTGCTACAAGAATAAGCTTTTATTTAGGCAAAAAAGTTAAGTCCTATCCTTTGTACTGACCGTGGGTATGTGTCCGCCTGTAAAATCTGATGTGTGTCCTGAAAATGTCCCAATTTGGCCATTTGAAAAGGTGGCAACCCTAACTAGCAGGACCTATTTAAACTGGCTAAGGACATAATTCAGATTGTGACTTCCATTCAGCACTGTCTAATTAAACTTCCTGCTCCCATAAAATCTGCCCCTCTTTTTTTTTTTTTCTTCCAAAACACGCCCCCCCCCCATATGGAATCCTCTGATTCTTTTGACTTGGGATGAAGATGAGTTGGCTTATATAGATTTGATTTCTACTGGCTGATGTGCTGACTCTGATATCCTTGCTTCAGCCTCACCACCTGAGGATTTCACTTTTGATGATACAGTCCATAAAATGAGATATTTCACTAGGAAACTCAGGACTACCCTCAGTCCAAGAAGAGGGTCAGAGATTTTTTAAACTCCCAGAGCATAAATCTTCTGCCACTCCTCCAGTACTAAAAGTGGTGAATGACATCATATTGGGCTGTTCTTTCAACCTGTGTCCCAACAGCTTGCTCCTAGGAAACCAGACTTATAGAATTCTTGATTTCTACAAACACCTGTTTAGGAATCTTAATGCTGATCCTGAAGTGATGACTCAGGATCCTAAGGAAGCTAAGCCAAGGGCAACACTTTTAGGGATCCCTTTGCCAAATGACAGAGGGAAGGACCTTCCACAGATTTGGCAAAAAAAAATGTATATACTTCTGCCACCCAGCTGTTGGTTACCAGTTTCATATGGCTAAGTACCAGGAAACTCTACTGGACTATAGGAAGATAAAATTGGAGGGTGGTGTAGAACAAGGCTCTCTACAAAGAATGGTGTGATATCTGCAGTTTCTCAGGTTGCTAAGCATTCTTTGCATGCTCTAAAGAACAGTCACTTTGATGCTTTGAAAGCATCTAGTAGGACTGCTGCCTCAGGGTGTGGTTTTTTTTTTTAGCACCTTTATTAAATTATCACTTAAGATATAGACACATACATGTACATAAAAGTAAACAAACCATGTTAACATGTTTACAGTTACAAACGTTATACATCACATACTTGCCTTTACGCAACTATCAATTTGACATTATGTAAATTGCTCAATTCCTTCCTGCCATTAAACCTTACCCCTCCTTCAAAACCTTCTGCATGTATTCTTGCAATTCCATTTTTTTTCTATGTAGTTTGCTTCAACCCTTTTCTAAAGATCCCGTTTCCAGTTCTTTACAGTATTCACTACAAGTACAGCTGGTTTAGACTCCGATTTCCATTTTCCAGTAATTGCTTTTTTGGCAGTCAATAGAATTGAACTTGGCAAGTCCTTACTATGTCTAGGCAATTCAGATACTTTATCCCAGCTTAAAAAAATTATTTCCTTAGTTACACCTATTTGCTCACCCAATACTCTGTAGGGAATTTTTAAAGTTTGCCTACTCATTACACTCCTAAAACACATGTTCCCAATTACCTCCTTCTTCCCTGTCACACCTCCAACATTTGCCATCTACCTGAGGAAAAATTCTTTTGAGTCTGCTTGGGGTATAAAAATACTTATGTAAACACATCCAAGCAAAAATCCTAAATCTTCTAGCCTTTTTAGGAGCCATACACTTCCTCCCGTTGTTTCTTTGAATTGCTTTTTTTGAAGTGGGTGCATGATGGTATGGAGGTAATTGTGGGTGGGAGGGAGTTCCATAATTTGGCTATGGTGCAAGAGAATAGTGCTTCTTCAGCAGAGTTATTGGCTTTAGTGATCTGCAAGTGATTTTTGTTGCTGGATCTTAGATCAGATCTTTTACTTAGGATTCTCCTATCCCTTTCTGTTTGCTAGTACTTTGATATCATTCCCTGATAGGGAAGGTAGTCTCTGTTATGCAGTTCAGATGTCTTCTTGGCCTCTTCCCATTCTGTTACCTTCCCCTCTCTAGTTATTTGCTCCTAATGCCCATGTTCCTTTGCCAGTAAATTCCAGCCCCCTCTTGCCCATTTTCTGTATCCCTAATTGCAGTCATCTCTATTGGCAGAATCTCCCTTCTCCATTCTCACATTCGCTTAGTTCTTAGAATACTTTCTGCTACTGTATGAATATAATCTGCATGGCTGTTATTCTTAAGGATCTGTGTTTTGAAATCTCGTTCTGTTCTTGTTTCTTGAATTTCCCTCCTGCTTCATCAACCCTTTCCACTTTGAATTATGGCTTTCTGCATTTGTTATACATGAGCCTTAACTGTGTAGCTCTAAAATATGCCCTTCAAATCAGGTCATCCTAAACCACCTTGTTCTATTGGAAGGATCAACTTATTCCATTTGACCCTTGACCTCTTCCCTTTACAGGTAATAGTTACTATCCACATCTTCTCTGGTTGATTTGAAGTACACCTGAGCTGTATGTAAAACTAAAGGGACTGAAAACAATTTCACTGCTTGTACCTTGCTATCCACATCCATAAACAAGAGCTTCCAGTTTCAGTTTTTGTATCGTCTTTTCTTTGGTCTCTTCTCGCATGTCCTTTTTAACCAGTACACCTAAATATTTTATTTTATCGTGTCCTCATAAATATGGATGGATGTTGCTGCGTCTCTGGGTCTGTGATCTGCAGACATGTTTGGTTAAGGGAGTAGCCCAGAGCACATGAAGTGCGAGATTCTGAGTGCTTCTTTAGATGAAGACTTTTTTTTTTTGGACCAAAGGCTTAATCTGTTTTCAAAAAGCTATAGGAAAAGGCTTCATCAGTGCAGAGTGTCAAGGACTTTCTGTTGGTTCTGGTACCTGGGTTTAGCAGAAATTGCCCCACTAAGGCCTGGTTCTTTCCTTGTCAACATAAACAAAAGTAGCAGGGTTAGAAGGGATAGACCACTGAAGCAACAACAAAGAAATGGCTCAGTTGGTCCCCTCCCTGTTCACTTAAGTCCTACCCCAACCACCCCCCACTTCCTAAACCTCACTGTTACCTTCTACAGAACTAGGTGGAAGACTTTCTCTTCTACCACAAATGTACCAAAGTCACCCTGGACAAATGGATGCGAAGTGTTATAGAAACAAGTTAGACACTGCATTCGCCTTTTGGCCAAAATTTTCACATTAATTTTGTCCAACCAAAGCAAGTTTGAGGCCATGGCCCAAGTAGGCTTGCTACTGGTGCAAGGTTCAATAGAAAGGGTAACTCCCCTAGAAAGGGGAAAAGGGTATTACTCCAGATTATTCCTAGCCCCAAGAAAAGGAGCTTGGAGACCTATTCTGGATCTTTCCAGATTAAACAGGTTCCTGTGTTAACTTTCCAAAATCTCCTACCTGTGTTAAAACCTCAGACATTCATGAGCACTGTAGATTGAAAAGATGCTTGCCTTGTACATTCAAACTACAGAGTTTCACAGGAAGTGTCTTTATTTCGAAGTATGTGGAAATCTGTCAATTTTCCGCTCTGCTCATTGGCTTGTCTACTGAGCCCAGAATATTCACCAAGTGCCTGGCTCCAATAATTGCCTACTGTAGGACAAAGGGCATCCAGATATACGTCTACATAGATGACTGTGTGAGCCGTGCAGATTCTGTGGAGGAGCTTCTTTAAGCCCTATGACTCATTATGGATTTCTTCAGTCTTGGTTTCACCCTAAATCTGGAAAAGACCACTCTCACTATCTCGAAAACTTGTTTTTCTTTTAGCTTTGCTGGACACAGACCTACATAGGGCTTTTCTCTCAGTAGATGAAGTCACTTTCTTGTCACAGTACTTCAATCTCTTCTTTCAGTAATTGCAGCAAGTTAGGTCCTGAGAGTGTTGGGGTACAAAGTGTTGTATATCCTAATGATTCCTCATGCCAGACTGCACATGAATATTCAGTGGCATCTCAACAACATGTGGGGCCAACACAGTCAGTCCCTCAGCCAAAAGATGTAATTTCTACCATGTCTCAAAACAGAATTGGATTTCCTCTCCAAACCAGATCTTTTTCACGGATTCCTTAAACCTAGTGTGGGGGGCCATTCAGTCGGGCTTCAAGCACAGGGAAAAGGGAAATCAGATATTTTAAAAAGCTACATAAACCAAACGGAGATAATGGCTGTACTCAAGGGCATTCTTGCTTCCAAAGACTTGTAGAAACCAGGGAGCCTTACTCATGAAAGCAGGTGATAGCATGGTGATGTGGTACATAAATGGAGGGGATCTCTCATGCCCACTGTGTTGCCTAGCACTGTCTCTGTGGGATACAGCTCAGACTCTGAGCCTGCACCTTCTAGCCCAGTACCTGCCAGGAGAATACAGTCTATTAGCAGACATTCTCAGCAGGACAGAGGTAAATCCCCACAAATGGATCCTAAACAAGGATGTGTTCAGGCTTATCAGCCTATCTTGCGATGTACCAGAAGTAGACTTTTCCTTCAAGCCAAACAAACAACTGGAAAATTTTTGCTCAATGGCTAAACATCCCAAGGCTGGTAGGAGTGAGGTCTTCCCCCTTCTCGTGGACGAGTCCTCTCTATGCATTCCCTTCATCCCCAGGGTTCTTCTGAAATTCAGGAAGGAACAGCCAAGAGAGACAAGTATTGGATTTCATAGCAGCGAGGTTGGACTCAAGAATGATGCTTGCTTTCTTGACTCCAGATCGGCTTCAGAACCTGAGGTTGCACGTGCAGGTCATCCTTCAACTTCAAGCTCCTTCGGCGGAACTGGTCCTGAGGGCTTTAGGGTCCATGGCGGCAGCAATTCCGCTGCTGCCATTGGCCCGGCTGAATATGAGGGTCAATACAGTGGACCCTCCAGGTACAATGGTCCCTATCTCACAATCCCCTGTTTCATCCCATTCCCCTAAGCAGGGTTTGCAAAAGGTCATTCGTGTGGTGGCTCCAGTCCCCCAATCTCCACACATGACGCCCCTTCTCGCTGCCTCCGCCAGTCGCCACAGTGACCATGGACGCTTCTTGCCTGGGGTGGGGGGGGGGCACTATGCAGGCAGAAAGTCCAAGGCACGTGGAACGACATAGAGACCTCATTGCATATCAACGTCCTAGAGATGAGAGCGGTGCTATTGATGTTGCAAGCACTTCACAACCCTCTTGCGGTGGGGACGATTGCGGTGCAGACGGACAACATGTCAGTCGTCTGGTACATCAACAAACAGGGGGGAACCAGGTCTTACCCTCTCTGCCGCAAGGCCATGAGAGTGTGGGAATGGGCGATATCCACCAACCACTTTCTCATCACAACACACATTCCGGGACGGTCCAACATTTTAGCGGACAGGCTCAGTCGTACTATCCTGACTCCTTGCGAATGGTCTCTCAATCCTCTAGTTGCAGAGCAAGTATTTGCCCGATGGGGGCGACCTTGTTGCGATCTTTTTGCCTCTCCCTCAAATACCAAATGCAACGATTACTTCGCTCTGATCCCTCCTCCGGGGGAGTCCCCGAGAGACTCTCTAGTTCATGCTTGGCCTCCCGGTCTGCTTTATGCTTACCCGCCTCTGCCCCCGATGTTGAAACTATTGCAGAAAGCCAGTCAGTTGGGGAGCAAGATGATCCTCATTGCCCCATTCTGGCCTCTTGAGACGTGGTTCCCTTACCTATGGTCTCACCTGATTCATCCGCCCTGGATTCTGGATCCCCTTCCGGATCTCATTTCACACCCCCTGGGTTTCCCGACTCCGAACCTGGCCAACCTAAAGCTGACTGCTTGGTTGCTCCAGTTTCACTCCTGATAAGGACTCCCAGAATCTCATCACCAGTCAAAGCCATTCTAGTAGCAGCTCACAAGCCTTCAACCAGAAGGGTCTATCAGAGTAAATGGAAACGTTTTTCTATTTGGGCAGAGCACCTTCATTTAGATCCCTTTACAGCGCCGGTAGCGTTGGTTCTAGATTTTCTAACTTCTCTCTTTCACCAGGGGGCTAGTTCCTCCACGGTCAAGGTACAACTTGCAGCAATTTCACACCATCATGTAGGGCAGGAGTCAGGCCCGCTTATTACTTCCAAACTGTGTAAGACCTTCCTTAAGGGTACCTTCCTCCTCAGGCCCCCGGTCAAAGAGGTGGTACTTCCATGGAATTTATCCCTAGTTTTGCAGGCCTTGACTAGCCCCCCTTTCGAGCCGGCGGCCATTGTTGATCTTAAATACCTCTCTTGGAAAACGGCCTTTTTGGTGGCCATAACTTCAGCCAAGAGGGTCTCGGAACTCCAGGCTCTCTGTGTCAAACCACCGTATTTGGTCTTCCACCCAGACAGAGTTCACCTCCAGATCAATCCGTCTTTTCTACCTAAGGTATCTTCGGAAGCTAATATTAATCAATCTATTAATCTTCCAGTATTTTTCCCCAACTATCAAAACAAGGGAGAGTATAAGCTGCACTCTTTAGACGTGCACAGACAACTACGTTTTTATATTCATCGAACTACTGGTCATAGGCAATCCGATCAGTTGTTTGTCTCCTTTGCCAAAAACAACTTCGGCAAGTCGGTTTCTAAGGTTACCCTCTCCCGATGGATATCTAGTTGTATTCTCTAAGCATATCAGAGCTCGGGAAGGCCTGCACCTCAGGGAGTCCGTGCTCATTCTACTAGGGCCGTTGCTACATCGGCTGCCTTCAAGGCTAGGGTTTCCCTGGATGACATTTGTTCCGCAGCCACTTGGGCTTCATCTCATACCTTTATTAGCCACTACAAAGTAGATATTGTCTCCCGAGGTAGGGCGTCTTTTGGCTCTGCAGTGCTCCAGAATATTCTTCCATGAAGGCCACCCAAGATTTAGGTAGCTGGGGACTCTGTCCCAAAGGTTGCTGACAAATGAAGTTCCTACTTCAGATTTAAGAAGTTATGTACTCACCATAATGTTCCATCTGAGTAGGTATCTTCATTTGTCTGCAACCATCCCCCCCTCCTTCCCCCTGACCAAAATGGTCCTACTTGGGGTTCTTTAGATTAGTTCCCTCTGAGACACAGTATTAGCTGTGCTATGGGGCAAACTTGATCTGAGGTCAATCAGGGTTGGTAGGGGATTATGGGTAAAGGGAGGAGCTAGGAGCTTGGATCTATGCTGTGATAGAAGTTGCTGGCTCGGATCCGAGATCGGATCTGTATCCCAAAGGTTGCAGACAAATGAAGATATCTACTCAGATGGAACGTTATGGTGAGTACATAACTTCTTAATTTCATTCTACTGGAGCCACAGGTACAACTAATGCAGTTTTGAGAGGTGTTCCTATTGGAGAAATTTTAGAGGTTGCTACTTTATCCTCTCTCTACACCTTTACTAAACATTATAATCTGTTTTCACCAGAACCTGAGCTGTAGTTGCCTCTGCAGTCTTGTAGGGCATCTTGGTCTCTGCCTAAATTACCTATCAGTCTTTCCCTTATCAGCTTTGGGAATATTTCTACATTATTATAGCAGCACTGAAGCACAATGAACATAGTACATGCATGTCTGCTTACCTTGAATGTCAGTGCTCGAGTGTCTTCATTGTTGCAGTAAGTCTTCCCTCCCTCCTTCCTTCTCCTCTGTCATCCTTTGTGATTGGGGATGGTGTACCTTTCCCACCCCTTTTTCTCCTTCAGGTCTTTATGGTTTCTACCACTTTCAGTACACTAGGAACGTTTGGTTACCTTGTGGTCATGGCCTGGAGCTCAGACTTGGGGGTGCTGCTTTTTGGGGGACAAGAAAGACCTGTAAGTTGGGTCTGGCCAATGATCCTTATACCCAAATGTCCTGATAGGTGCAGCATGTCCACCAGTTCAGGAGGAGGTCTTAAATCTCAGGTATTCAGGCCAGCCAAAGGCTACCACAGCAAAAATAATCCACATTGTTATTACTGCAACAGTGAAGGCAGTTAAACATCTACATTTATGGTAGACACAACTATACTTTCTTCCTATGTGTGTTGCTAAGTTAGATGTTCAACAGTCCATCAGGCTGAGCCACCAATGGAAGTGCACAGATAAGTACTACCAATGGGATTTAGCTTATTTTTATCTATGCTTGTAGAGTTGTCTGAAGTTTAATAGATGTCCTGACTGAAATCAGTGTTGCAGTGTTCCTGACGTATGGGTTGTCACAGCTGACATCTGGCTGCAATACCAAAGCTTTACTTTCCTGACATTGTATGTCCACATGGCCTCAGTTGATGAGTGTAGGCGTGCAGAACAGATGGATGAGTGTGGGTCCTCAGACTGTATCATCGCTAGCCCAAATGCAGGTTGTGCATTTGTTGGACTGATCTCCCTTTGATCATTGATGCCTTTGCTTCACTTGATCATTTATTCAGATAAGTGCCCCATTGGGGACCCTTCCTTTTTTTCGTACGATAATTTTGTTAAAAGTTGTTAGATTTCAGCTGGGGGGGGGGGGGGGGTAAGTGCAAATGTGGTAGGCAGATTTGTACAAGGACTTGCGCACCAAGTGTCTGTGCTGCCTAGGCCTGGAACCACTATCACAAATCTTGTTCTGCCTGTTAATTGTTCATTCCCAGAACCCTTAGGTTAAGGCTTTCCTCTCTGAACTCCTTTCTAGAGACTCAGCATCTTAAACAATTGGCCCACTTCAAGGTGGCAGGTTCTGCACCCCCCCCCCCAAGATGTCTGTTATCCACAGAAGAAGCTAAAGATGCCCAGGAATGATCCACAGTTTAATGTTTCAGACTCTGTACCTGCTGAATTTTCAGACACCCCATTGAAGGCCAGTATGGCTGTTGAGGCCTTGCAGAGAGCAGATATGTCAGATGAACTGTGACTCACAATTAACTTAAGGACCGCACTGCATCCCTCAAATACTGGTTAGGGAAGAGATTCCAGGCTCATTAAAATCAATTAGACAGGGTCTGAACCTCCATATACCATCCAAGCAGATGTCGCACTCAAGAAGGAAAAACAGACTAGGCATGTGGCTTGTCCCTCAGCAGCCAGGGAAAAAGAGTGGATAGATTTCTTACAGGGGTTGTTTAAAGATATTATGTCTTTGAGATCTCCCTCCTTTGGGCCTTCACAATCACAGGCTACTCCTCAAAACCCTGCTGTGGTTTCCTCTTCTGAAGAAGAGCAAGAATATGATTTTAACCATTCTCTAGGATATTCTTCTCAACTGCATTCTCCTTGAATGAATTTCTTTGTAGAGGACTGTCTCCAGATTCCCCTATTGAGAAAGCTTCCTTTGGGGAGACTGTCCACAGTATGAAGAAACATTTTGAATAACAATCCACTCTGATCTCTGATGCTCACAAGAGGTATGGCAGCTTCTTGGAAATGGTACTCCTGTCTGATCTGTCTTTGAGACTTCACAGCATGCTTTTCAGTCCACCTCTTCAGCATCTGACTCTCAATCACCAGCTTCTAAAAGACCAAACACATTTTACAAGATGCGTGATGACCTAAAATACTTGTACAAGTATCCTGTGACAGACCCCTCTGCAGTATCTCTCTGTTCAGATAAGCTCTCTAAGCTTCTGCCCAGGGCTAATGCCCTACCCACAGATGAAGATAGTAGGGTTATAGAAAGATGGGGAAAGAAGGTTTACACCACTGCTACCCTTGCTTTTAGGGCAATTAACTACCAGACTCTGATGGCAAAATGCTTTATTTCGGTCATGCACTCCTTGAACAAAGCTATGCTGGACCCTAATACAGCAGAGTCAAGGCAACAAATGCAGAATCTGGGCCACTCAAATAGCCAGACACAGCAGTAAGTGCCATTACGAAACTGTAATCCCTCTTCTAAGGCAGCTGCCACTGGATCTGTTATCTGCAGTTATGCATGGTTTTGTAGTCAGCCAATCCCTGAGGATTTCAAATAAAAGCTTTTAGACTCTCTCTTGGACAAAGACTTACTGTTTGTTCCTCAGGTTGCCAGTTTGTTCAAAACTGTAAGACCAAGGTACGACTATGAAAGACTGCAGGCAGATTATGCCCTCAGTTCCTATATACCATAGGCACTACCTATCTGGGACTTCCTCCTTAATTAGAAGGGATCCTTTGAGAACTAGAAAACCCCTAAGTTAAGTTACTCTGATAAACCCCATAGGGAACCTTCAGCTGGGGGACTACCTTTGCAGCAGCCCTCCCTCTGCCATCATCCCCATTACTCCTCTCTCCAAAAGGCTGTCACACTCCCTGGCCAGAAGAGAAACTATTACCACAGACAAATGAGTTCTGTCCATCATCAAGGCCAGTTATGCCTTGTCCTGGGAAAATATCCACCTTCTGAAAGGCATGCCACCCCCACCCCCAACCAACTGCCCCTTCTCACTCCCATTGTTTAAAACCTTCTGAATCGGGGTACTGTATAGCAATTCTCTAAGGATTTCATAGGAAAAACCATTGCGCCACCTTACCTATGGTCTCACCTGATTCATCCGCCCTGGATTCTGGATCCCCTTCCGGATCTCATTTCACACCCCCTGGGTTTCCTGACTCCGAACCTGGCCAACCTAAAGCTGACTGCTTGGTTGCTCCAGTTTCACTCCTGATAAGGACTCCCAGAATCTCATCACCAGTCAAAGCCATTATAGTAGCAGCTCACAAGCCTTCAACCAGAAGGGTCTATCGGAGTAAATGGAAACGTTTTTCCATTTGGGCAGAGCACCGTCATTTAGATCCCTTTACAGCGCCGGTAGCGTTGGTTCTAGATTTTCTAACTTCTCTCTTTCACCAGAGGGCTAGTTCCTCCACGGTCAAGGTACAACTTGCAGCAATTTCACACCATCATGTAGGGCAGGAGTCAGGCCCGCTTATTACTTCCAAACTGTGTAAGACCTTCCTTAAGGGTACCTTCCTCCTCAGGCCCCCGGTCAAAGAGGTGGTACTTCCATGGGATTTATCCCTAGTTTTGCAGGCCTTGACTAGCCCCCCTTTTGAGCCGGCGGCCATTGTTGATCTTAAATACCTCTCTTGGAAAACGGCCTTTTTGGTGGCCATAACTTCAGCCAAGAGGGTCTCGGAACTCCAGGCTCTCTGTGTCAAACCACCGTATTTGGTCTTCCACCCAGACAGAGTTCACCTCCAGATCAATCGGTCTTTTCTACCTAAGGTATCTTCGGAAGCTAACATTAATCAATCTATTAATCTCCCAGTATTTTTCCCCAACTATCAAAACAAAGGAGAGTATAAGCTGCACTCTTTAGACGTGCACAGACAACTACGTTTTTATATTCATCGAACTACTGGTCATAGGCAATCCGATCAGTTGTTTGTCTCCTTTGCCAAAAACAACTTCGGCAAGTCGGTTTCTAAAGTTACCCTCTCCCGATGGATATCTAGTTGTATTCTCTAAGCATATCAGAGCTCGGGAAGGCCTGCACCTCAGTGAGTCCGTGCTCATTCTACTAGGGCCGTTGCTACATCGGCTGCCTTCAAGGCTAGGGTTTCCCTGGATGACATTTGTTCCGCAGCCACTTGGGCTTCATCTCATACCTTTATCAGCCACTACAAAGTAGATATTGTCTCCCGAGGTAGGGCGTCTTTTGGCTCTGCAGTGCTCCAGAATATTCTTCCATGAAGGACACCCAAGATTTAGGTAGCTGGGGACTCTGTCCCAAAGGTTGCTGACAAATGAAGTTTCTACTTCAGATTTAAGAAGTTATGTACTCACCATAACGTTCCATCATGTCTGCAACCATCCCCCCCTCCTTCCCCCTGACCAAAATGGTCCTACTTGGGGTTCTTTAGATTAGTTCCCCTCTGGGACACAGTATTAGCTGTGCTATGGGGCAAACTTGATCTGAGGTCAGTCAGGGTTGGTAGGGGATTATGGGTAAAGGGAGGAGCTAGGAGCTCGGATCTATGCTGTGATAGAAGTTGCCGGCTCGGATCCGAGATCGGATCTGTATCCCAAAGGTTGCAGACAAATGAAGATACCTACTCAGATGGAACGTTATGGTGAGTACATAACTTCTGAATTTCATTCTACTGGAGCCACAGGTACAACTAATGCATTTTTGAGAGGTGTTCCTATTGGAGAAATTTTAGAGGTTGCTACTTTATCCTCTCTCTACACCTTTACTAAACATTATAATCTGTTTTCACCAGAACCTGAGCTGTAGTTGCCTCTGCAGTCTTGTAGGGCATCTTGGTCTCTGCCTAAATTACCTATCAGTCTTTCCCTTATCAGCTTTGGGAATATTTCTACATTATTATAGCAGCAGTGAAGCACAATGAACATAGTACATGCATGTCTGCTTACCTTGAATGTCAGTGCTCGAGTGTCTTCATTGTTGCAGTAAGTCTTCCCTCCCTCCTTCCTTCTCCTCTGTCATCCTTTGTGATTGGGGAGGGTGTACCTTTCCCACCCCTTTTTCTCCTTCAGGTCTTTATGGTTTCTACCACTTTCAGTACACTAGGAACGTTTGGTTACCTTGTGGTCATGGCCTGGAGCTCAGACTTGGGGGTGCTGTTTTTTGGGGGACAAGAAAGACCTGCAAGTTGGGTCTGGCCAATGATCCTTATACCCAAATGTCCTGATAAGTGCAGCATGTCCACCAGTTCAGGAGGAGGTCTTAAATCTCAGGTATTCAGGCCAGCCAAAGGCTACCACAGCAAAAATAATCCACATTGTTATTACTGCAACAGTGAAGGCAGTTAAACATCTACATTTATGGTAGACACAACTATACTTTCTTCCTATGTGTGTTGCTAAGTTAGATGTTCAACAGTCCATCAGGCTGAGCCACCAATGGAAGTGCACAGAAAAGTACTACCAATGGGATTTAGCTTATTTTTATCTATGCTTGTAGAGTTGTCTGAAGTTTAATAGATGTCCTGACTGAAATCAGTGTTGCAGTGTTCCTGACGATGGGTTGTCACAGCTGACATCTGGCTGCAATACCAAAGCTTTACTTTCCTGACATTGTATGTCCACATGGCCTCAGTTGATGAGTGTAGGCGTGCAGAACAGATGGATGAGTGTGGGTCCTCAGACTGTATCATCGCTAGCCCAAATGCAGGTTGTGCATTTGTTGGACTGATCTCCCTTTGATCATTGATGCCTTTGCTTCACTTGATCATTTATTCAGATAAGTGCCCCATTGGGGACCCTTCCTTTTTTTCGTACGATAATTTTGTTAAAAGTTGTTAGATTTCAGCTGGGGGGGGGGGGGGTAAGTGCAAATGTGGTAGGCAGATTTGTACAAGGACTTGCGCACCAAGTGTCTGTGCTGCCTAGGCCTGGAACACTATCACAAATCTTGTTCTGTCTGTTAATTGTTCATTCCCAGAACCCTTAGGGTTAAGGCTTTCCTCTCTGAACACCTTTCTAGAGGCTCAGCATCTTAAACAATTGGCCCACTTCAAGGTGGCAGGTTCTGCACCCCCCCCCCCCCAGATGTCTCTCCACAGAAGAAGCTAAAGATGCCCAGGAATGATCCACAGTTTAACGTTTCAGACTCTGTACCTGCTGAATTTTCAGACACCCCATTGAAGGCCAGTATGGCTGTTGAGGCCTTGCAGAGAGCAGATATGTCAGATGAACTGTGACTCACAATTAACTTAAGGACCGCACTGCATCCCTCAAATACTGGTTAGGGAAGAGATTCCAGGCTCATTAAAATCAGTTAGACAGGGTCTGAACCTCCATATACCATCCAAGCAGATGTCGCACTCAAGAAGGAAAAACAGACTAGGCATGTGGCCTGTCCCTCAGCAGCCAGGGAAAAAGAGTGGATAGATTTCTTACAGGGGTTGTTTAAAGATATTATGTCTTTGAGATCTCCCTCCTATGGGCCTTCACAATCACAGGCTACTCCTCAAAACCCTGCTGTGGTTTCCTCTTCTGAAGAAGAGCAAGAATATGATTTTAACCATTCTCTAGGATATTCTTCTCAACTGCATTCTCCTTGGATGAATTTCTTTGTAGAGGACTGTCTCCAGATTCCCCTATTGAGAAAGCTTCCTTTGGGGAAACTGTCCACAGTATGAAGAAACATTTTGAATAACAATCCACTCTGATCTCTGATGCTCACAAGAGGTATGGCAGCTTCTTGGAAATGGTACTCCTGTCTGATCTGTCTTTGAGACTTCACAGCATGCTTTTCAGTCCACCTCTTCAGCATCTGACTCTCAATCACCAGCTTCTAAAAGACCAAACACATTTTACAAGATGCGTGATGACCTAAAATACTTGTACAAGTATCCTGTGACAGACCCCTCTGCAGTATCTCTCTGTTCAGATAAGCTCTCTAAGCTTTTGCCCAGGGCTAATGCCCTACCCACAGATGAAGATAGTAGGGTTATAGATAGATGGGGAAAGAAGGTTTACACCACTGCTACCCTTGCTTTTAGGGCAATTAACTACCAGACTCTGATGGCAAAATGCTTTATTTCGGTCATGCACTCCTTGAACAAAGCTATGCTGGACCCTAATACAGCAGAGTCAAGGCAACAAATGCAGAATCTGGGCCACTCAAATAGCCAGACACAGCAGTAAGTGCCATTACGAAACTGTAATCCCTCTTCTAAGGCAGCTGCCACTGGATCTGTTATCTGCAGTTATGCATGGTTTTGTAGTCAGCCAATCCCTGAGGATTTCAAATAAAAGCTTTTAGACTCTCTCTTGGACAAAGACTTACTGTTTGTTCCTCAGGTTGCCAGTTTGTTCAAAACTGTAAGACCAAGGTACGACTATGAAAGACTGCAGGCAGATTATGCCCTCAGTTCCTATATACCATAGGCACTACCCATCTGGGACTTCCTCCTTAATTAGAAGGGATCCTTTGAGAACTAGAAACCCCCTAAGTTAAGTTACTCTGATAAACCCCATAGGGAACCTTCAGCTGGGGGACTACCTTTGCAGCACCCCTCCCTCTGCCATCATCCCCATTACTCCTCTCTCCAAAGGGCTGTCACACTCCCTGGCCAGAAGAGAAACTATTACCACAGACAAATGAGTTCTGTCCATCATCAAGGCCAGTTATGCCTTGTCCTGGGAAAATATCCACCTTCTGAAAGGCATGCCACCCCCACCCCCATCCAACTGCCCCTTCTCACTCCCATTGTTTAAAACCTTCTGAATTGGGGTACTGTATAGCAATTCTCTAAGGATTTCATAGGAAAAAGATTTTACTCCAGATTTTTTTTTCTAGTGCCAGGGAAGGAAAGGCAGTGTTGACTCATACTAGACCCTTCCCTTCTGAACACTTAATTTGAAAGTACCATCTTTCAGAATGCTCTCTCTCCATACTTACCTGTCTTTAATTCTCCTCCAGGCTTTCTTAGTGTTCCTAAATCTGAAAGATGCTTACCATACCCATTTGTCCTTCCTACAAGAAATTCCTTAGGTTTTTCTCTGGTTCCTTACATTTTCAATTTACTGCTCTGTCTTTTGGTCTTTCCAGAGCACCATAAGTGTTCACAAAGTTTCTAGCTCCAGTGGTAACTTTGTTGCACTCAGGGAATTCAGATTTTCCCCTGCATGGATGATCTGTTGATCCAGCCTCTCTCTGACTGTCAATAAATTCTCCTTCAGCATCTACACTTCACCTTCCAACTCTTGTAAGGTTTGGGTTTCACTATAAACTACAAAAAAAAAAAAAAAATCCAAGATGGCCCCCCACACAGGACCTAATTTTCCTGGACTGCAGACTGGACACAAAGAAAATGCATGTCTTCTTCACCAAGGAGAAAGTTCAGTCTGTTAAATTTTTTCCAGGATCTCTCCTCAGCAGCACATTGCTTAGCAAGGGAGATGCTAAGAGCTTTGGGTTTCATGGCGGCCACCTCTATGCTTTCTCTATCAGACTTCACATTAGGAAAGTTTAACGGTACCTAAAGTTTGTGTAGTCCCATCACTGTCGCCCATCGGACACCCTGATTCCCCTCTTCCTTTGTCTTAAAAAGGAGCTTCTTTGGTGGAAGACCCAGTTTAAACTCAACCCAGGACTTCACTCACACCACCGTCTTCTCTTAACAGGTTTACAAAGCTGCCTTGGATGAGGTGTGGGGGCATGGACAGGGTCACAGCAGGTGCAGGGCAGATGATGAACCTCAATTCCTGAAGGAAAACACCATTCTGAAGGAAACGAGTGGTGTACTACAAGCACGTCAGACCTATGCCTACCATTAAAAACTCTGTCCATTCCTAGTGTACACAGATGACACTACACCCATGTGGTACATAACAAACAGGGAGGCACCATGTCTGACCAAATGCACGTTAGCACAGAAAGCATGGAACTTAACCACCTAGTTGTTCATCGCAGACACAGACACATGCATTCCTTTTCAGGACAGTGTGCTCACAGACTCTCAAAGCAGAAACATGGAGGATTCCCATGGATAGACATTAAACAGACTGACAGATTTTCCAGACAATCACCCTTCAGGGGGACACTCTTAGATGGATCTCTTTGCATCACCAACCAACCATCACTGTTCTGCACCAGTGATCCTTATCCTACAGACTGGTGGACAGATGGCTTCTCCATCCAGTGGACAAAAACCTACCTCTATGCCTTTCCTCTACTGCCTCCTCTTCCAAATTTTTTTCTGAAGGCACAGAAGGAAGTACCCAAACTCCTTTTATTGGCATCCTTTTGGCTGAGTTAACATTAGTTTCCCATGCTATTTCACTTAAAATAGAAAAATTACAAGAACATACCTTTACAGCCAGACCTGGTCACTCAACAAAAAGGATTGCTTCTCAACACAAATCTTCTGTCTCTTATGTCTGATAGGATTTTAATTCCTCAGACACCTCTTCTCTGAAGAGGTTGTTCAAGTGCTACAAGAAGCCAGGAAACCTACTACTAAAAATATTACACAGCTAAATGAAAGGTTTTTCTGCTGGTGCCACAGATATTTAGGACCCTCTCCTATCACAGGTCTTTGCTGTACTGCAATATCTTTGCAAACTACTTTGATCAGGTTTGGCCTACTCTTTTATAAAAGCTCTCCTGTTAGCCATCAGTGCCTGTCTCCCTCTTAAATCCACTACTTAAGGCTAGAGCTGAAGTTGAGCTTTTCCTCAGGGGGGTTCTACAGTTTAACCTGCCAAGGAAACCCATCTTTCCCCATTGGGATCTCATTTTTCTTCTAGAAAAGCTTGCTTTATCTCCTTTTGAACCAACATCATCTGCTACTCTAAAATTCTGTACTTGGAAACTATCCTTCTCTTGGCTCTCATCTCTGCTAGGAGAGTTTGAGTTACAAGCTGCCCCCCCCCCTCTTACTTTCACAAGGACAGGGTGACTCGACGCTAATCCACCCTTCATGCCTAAGCCAGTAAATGAGCTATCCCTCAATCAGGCAGTTCACCTACCGACTTTCTTTCACAATCCCCAAAAGAGGGGGTAAAGAATCTTGCATTCTCTGGACATTCACAGATGACTCAGATTTTAACTAGACAAAACTAAATCCTTCAGAAAGAGTGACAAACTCTTTGCATCTTTTATGAACCCTAAGTTGGACCAGCCAGTGTCCATGCAGACTGTTGCAACTTGTATCTCTAAGGCTATCTGTTTCAGCCACTTGCACTGTAAGACCTTGCCATAATGCCCCAAAGCTCATTCCAGTAGGGCTGTGGCTTCCTTTAGGGGTCTTTTTGCAAAACAGATGCCAAGTCTGTGTTGGAAGATGCCACTTGGTCCTGTGTACACGCTTCTAGCACACACTACAAAATTGATGCTTTTTCCGGGTCCATGACAGCCTTTGCTAGGTCATTCTTGCCTGGACTGCTAGACAGCTCTTCTACTCAGTAACCAACCACCTTCCTACCTCCTTCAGTTCTGAGAATCACCCATATGTTAGAAATATTGCATCAGTGATTTTATTCGGGACATAATACAGTTATAACAAAGAAGAAATGCAGCGACTCACACAGCTCAAGTTAAATAAACACCAAATACCAGTGGGTAGTAATAAATAAACGACAAATAAAGGTAAGCGCATTCGCATTAAAAACAGCAGTGCTGCATCATACCAAATAACAGTAGTACAAAAACGTCAATATAAAGCCATAAAACTTTTCCCAGCAGTGAAAGTAATTAAAAAAAAAATTACCTCTGTATGTGACTTACAAACATCCCTCACTACTGAACCAGACAAGTTTGCTGAGAGGTTCAGTAGTGAGGGATGTTGGTGTGAGTCGCTGTATTTCTTCTTTTTTACAAGTGTATTTCATTTGTGGACTCCAGTGACACTACCTGATGTTTTGTTTTTGTTCTGTGCAGTAGATGTCCTACTGATTCTGATTATTGTTACAGTCTTCCATTCCAGCCTCAATCCACTCTTCTCCCCCTTACGTCAACCCTCCTTTTCTTCTCCCCTTTTTCTTTAATATCTACTGTTACCTGGGAATGGGGGAGTTTCTTACCTATTTGCACTTTGCGCCTCATAGCTGACCAGTTTCCCTCTTCGTAGTCTTCAGGCCGCTGGCTTGGAGTTGGAATTCCCATGTTTCTGTCAATCTATATGCTCCTACGCTTGTGAGCTGAGTAACTTGGGGAAATTAAAGCTTTACTGCTATGGCTAGATATTGGTAGTAACAACCCATATGTCAGGGATACTGCAGCAGTGATCAGTAGGACATTACTGTTATGGTAAATTCTTACACAGCTGTACTTTCTTCATAGTCAGTTGTTGTAGTACTGATTCTTTGGTGAACTTCTGCCATCAGAAGCTCATGACCATCCTGATTTTGAGAGTGTTTGCATCATCAGTTGCTGACTGACATTTGACCGATGTCTGGAATTCCAGGTGTAAGAAGGGCATCCATGGCTGGAAAGAACTGAAGATGGCACCAAAGTCCTGTGCACTTCACATTTATTCAGAATGATTGCTGTTAGCCAGCTTGTTTTTCCAGAGAAGCTCCTTCCAGTCCTGTAAGTACCCATTTGGGGAATTTTCTTAATTTAATGTTTAAAAAAAGTCAACAATTGTTTGAAGTGTGGGAAACAAATCCCACATAATGATTTTCAGTTGTGCTGTCTCTTCTGGTTGGAGCCTCAGCACAATGTCTCTAATTGTCCGGACTTTGCAAAATTCTGTGCCAAAACCCTTATAGTTAAGGCTGAGGTGTTAGCCACCTTTTTGGTTTCCCCAGTGGTGTCGCAGTCCACTTCTACAGCAAGGTATTTGCAAACTCTAGCTTCTGCTACCGTTGTTAGAAGAAATGGAAAGACGAAAAAAAAAAACTCAAATATTTCTGATAAAGTTGTGGCTCTAGTCCCCAAGTTGACCAGTGACCTAAGTGAAATGCCTTTGCAGCACCTTAGTCTGGAGACTCCTAAGGCATGAACCCTCTGGGGTGACCCCTCGGAAAGTCACCATGGTCTCTGGCCTGCCTGCCAGTGTTACCGTGACCGACATCAGTTGGGTCTGAGATGACTCTGCAGGCCTCAGCTTCTGGTGGTCACATTGTGGGCCTCAAGAGAAATACCTGGTCTACCTTGACTACTAGAATCGTAATCAAAGTTGCAGTTGGATGACCACAACCGCAGGTTACCTCTTTCAAATGGACTCCCAAACTTGAGCAAAAACCTTTATTCCTTCGTCCCCACCTCCAGACCTTTTTTCTTAAGCCAAAGCCCAGGACTTCTTAAAAATCCATACAGCCCTCCTATAATTCTCCTACTGAAGCCTTCACATCCAGAAGAAGCAGGGAGATGGCCTTCAGGAAGATTCAGATTCCTGTAGTTGTTGTCCTGCTCTGGGCACCTGCCTCTGTAAACTTACCCAGATTCTCAACCTCAACTTTAAGTTAGATGAGGCCTGTTAGCAGCTGTCTGTTTCGGACAGTTACTCCGATTAGGAGGGTTAAACTTCACTATTTGAAGATGTGTATTCTTTTGCGTGTTTGTATTAATTTAACAGATTATGGGGTTATTCTGGATGTTTTTGATTGAGTTTTCATTAAAACAAAAAGTCTTGTAAAATGTGTAATAGGTTCAGATGCAAACAAGTAAAAAAAAAACTGTATAAAGGAGCAATATTTATTTATTTTATTTTATTTTATTTCACATTTGTTAACCGGGTTAGTCTAACTGAGTTTGCAAACAAACCCATTTTCAGTGGAGACCCAAGGGGAAAAGCCCCAGCAAACATAAGTTAAGATAAAGTGGCAATGTACAAATATTAAATAACAATCACAATACGAAATATTTGCATTGCATTGATAGTAAGCAACCCATTTTTAGTGGAGACCCAAGTGGAAAGAGCCCCAGCTAACATAAGCAAAGATAAACATACAGGACAAAAACTATTAAAAATAACAATACAAATACGAAATTAATTATAAAGAGAAAAAAAATTATGAACATTAAGGGTTGCACTGATAGCAGTGGTCTAAAAATTTACTACATATGAGAGTAAAAACAAAGATGATCTTTGTTCAAAAGAAGAACAGTGTATAGACATTAATAGGAAGTGGGGGGATAGTGTGGAGAATGGGAGGGGAGAGAGAAAGGGGGGCTGTAGTAGCTCTATAGTAGTAGAGCTAATGGTTTAGGAGGTTAGTTTAAGCAGAAGGTAATAACAAAGAAAGAAAGGAGATGCAGCAGGTTATTCAGTAGGACAGTCTAAGACTACGTGTCGTAAAGGCAACAGCATAATTTCAAGTTTAGTAGGTGGGATTTAAGCTCCTTTTTAAACGGGGAAAGGAAAGGTTGGATCTAATATGGAGAGGGAGTTTGTTCCAATTTAGTGAGACAGAGTATTTGTAAAGTAGTTTGCTAATATTCCTTTTGGGTTTATAAACTGACAGGATATGCTGATCAGCACTCAGGAGAGGCCAGGGTGGGCGAGTAGAGAGTAACATAGGTGGCGAGAGCAGGCCAGGCAGAGGGGTTGTTGAGTATGGAAAAGGTAGTGTGGAGTTGCGATTGTAGGAGAAGGTACAGAAATTCCAGCCACTGAAGTTTGTTTAATGAGAAGCAGTGATGTGAAGAGAGTGGTTTGTTTAGAATAAATCTGGCAGTTTTGTTGTATGTTTGTTCCAGTTTCTGCATTGAGGTAGTTTGGATATTGGTAAGGATGGGGGGCCGTATAGAAGACTAGGTAAGAGAAATGCCTGCACAAGAGTGCATTTAGTAGCAGTAGTGAGGAATTTTTTGTTCCTATAAAGTAGTCCAAGTTTTTTGGTGTTTTTTTTGATGGCGTTTTGTATGTGCAAGTCAAATTTTAGTTGGTCATCAGTTATTACCCCAAGGAGTTTGGTATGTGAGACAGGGGAGATAGTAGTGCCATCTAGGGAGGAAAAAGAAAAGTTGGATTTAAGGTGAGAGAGTGACTGCGGTAGGAAGAGAAGAAGTTGAGGTTTCTTAGGGTTAAGGATTAGTTGATTGTTTCTTAGCCATTTTTCAACAGAGATAAAGGAATTCTGTGTTAGTGTGTGTAGCTCAGAGATCGTATTGGAGATAGATAAAAGAGTAGTGTCATCTGCATATTGCATTACAGATGAGACTGCAGGATGAATGTAGGTTGATAGTAAAGATGTTTGTAAAGGAGCGGTCCAAGTATGGAGCCTTGCCATATAATGCCAAACAGTGGATGCATGTAGCACAGAAGCTTGAAATAGACTTTTAAAAAAGCTGTCGTGTATAAGGTGGGGAATAATGACTTCTTGCCATAATAGCAACACTTTCCATATTATGTTGGAATGTAAATGGTTTGACACGCATATAGACAAAAGGAAATAATACTTTCATTAAGAAATGCAGAGTGCAAGTAGCAATGCTACAGGAGACACATTTGGAAAGAAATGAGCATGTGAATTTGGTAAAAGATTTCAGAATGGATATTCAGCAGAATATCCGTGACAAAGGATAAAAGGAGCATTTGTATTAATTTCAAGAGAAGCTCCAGTATTGACAGAAGAGGAAAAAAGATGATAATCGTAGATTTATGGTTGTGAGGGGCTACTGACAATGGATATGAGGATTATGCGGTCATGTATTTATATTCCACCTAAAACTGCTATTTTGGAGCTTAAGAAAATGTTGGGGAGAATTCAGTTTTCAGCAAGGCATGTTACTTATAGGTGGGGACTGGAATTTGGTTTGCAAAAACAAGGCTGTATCTGGGGGACATAGAAGGAAAAATTTAACAAAAGAGAGTAATTTTCTGAGGAAATATATGAAAAATATTTGGCATAGAAGGCATTAATTCAGTAATAGGAACTCTGAGATAATTAAAATAATATTTCCCAAGGTACAAGAACTGGGCTGGGCTAGACTAGACAGAAATTATATTTCACATGTACATGTGCCTTTAATTTAGAGCTGTGATTCACATCTGTTAGCTATTTCAGTTCCTGCAACAATAATAACCAAGTTAACAATGCAGAACAATGAAGTAAAAATGAGACACTGGCATTTCTCCACCTACCTGTTAAAAAGAGGAGGTTTAAGTGAAGGCAAGAATTGAACAAATTATGCAATGTTGGTTTTATTATATTATATTGAACAATATAATTGATGTATAATGTTTGTAAATCTGAAGTTAATATGATTTCATTTATTGTTACATAAATGTAACTTTGCATGTGCCACAAGTGATGAGCAACTTTTTTAAGAAACAGTTATTGAATTAACAGCAGTCTGTCTCAACCCATGCATATTATTTATCTTTAGTACTCTGCAATTGCACCTCTTGTTCTGTGAGATTTCCCTTATATTGCAATACTTTGACCTTTGTCAGCCTTTCTAAATTCTTTTTCTTAACCATATCGCTTTTCCTTTATTTCTACCCTGGTTTTAAACTACACTTTCATGTTATTTCACTCACTAGCTATAACTTCTGGAGTACTTTCTGTCTTCGCTAATAACTCCTGAGTATTTTGCACCACTCATTCCTTAAATTCCTCTTGTTAACCGGTAGGTGGAAAGTGCCAGTGACTTCTTTATTTTATTACCCTATGTTTTTATCTTTGTAATTATTGGAACATGATCTGAAATAGTTATTGAATATGTGTAAAAGTTCTCAATTTAAATGCATGTTCCTATGAAATATATTTTCTGTCTAATCTAGCCCTGTTACTGTATCTTGGGGAATAATGTATAAATTCTGTTGAGTTCCTACTACTGAATTCACATGTTCTGTACCAAATATTTCACACATTTTCCCCAGATGCATCCTCATTGTTGCAAATCAAATTCCAGTCCCCACCTATAAGTAAAATTCCCTACTGAAAGGTGATTATTCTCCCAACATTTTTTAAACTTCGTAGTAACAGTTTTAGGTGGAATATACATACAAGCCAGCTTAATCCTCATCCCTGCCAGTAGTGCCTTAACTACCAGAAATCTGTCTTTATTGTCTTTTTTCATCTATTACTGTTAGAGCTCCTCTAACAATTAATATAAGTAGTCATCTTTTTGTTTGTCCCTGATATTCTGTAGAATATCCATCCTGAAATCCTTTCTTTATGAAAATTCACATGCTCTGTTCTTGCCAAGTATAGCTCCTGTAGCATTGATATTTTAACTTTGCATTTCTTAACATAATTAAAGATTCTTACCTTTTTGTCTATACCCATGAGACTCTTCACATTCCAAGACAATATGGAAAGTGTCACCATTGTGACATTGTGATGAGCTGTTATTCTCATCTACTGTATGACAGCTTTTTTTTAAATATCTACTTCCAGCTTTTGTGATTCATGCAGTTACTAATGTTTAGCAGGCTAATACTTCATACATTTTTTTCTTATCAATATTAACTTCAGACAAACACAGAAAACTATGTACATCTTCAAATAATGAAATGGTAACCCTCCTAACAGGAACAATTGTCTGAAATAGCTAAACATATAGGCCTCAATTAACCTAAAATTGGGGTTATCCATGCCAAGATGCATGTTATTGCCTCTGCTTCTACGTACACTAACTGGTGTATGTTCTTTTTTATTCCCTTCCCAGATGTGAAAAACAAGTTGCATTCTTTCAGAAAACATTATATTTTAGCCTAGAAGAAATGAGTGTTATGGCTTTTTATTGTTCTGTTGTCAGCTTGTCTCCATGGAAACTTAATAGAAAAAAAATGTCCTCAGCTGTAGGCTTCTAAAGATGAGCTGAAACGTGTATTGCTAAAAGAAAACTGTTCATTATATTCAGTGTTCTCTTGCTTATTTCTACTTAAAATGTATTTTTATGTTAAACCAAGAGTCTTAATTCAGTCATTCACATGTGCAAAAGTAAGAGAAAACCATTTCAGCTCTGCATATATTATGATCTATGTACTTTGCAAACCATCCCCCACCCCAGCAACCAAGAATACAGCCCATTCACTTAAACATGCTGTTGTCTGTCCTGTTTTTTTGCATTGTAATGCCTACATTTCTTAATACTTAAAAAGGAGAGAGAAAAGCATGTTTACATTAGTATCTGTATCACACATAAGAAGGACTAAGTGCTTTACTATAAAACGTGCAATTTAGATTTTGAAGGTTTTCATAGAAATATTGTTAACAGAAGTTGTTTTATGTACACTTATCTTTTTCCTTTCCCTTTTCTACTCTCCTCAGGATCCAGAAGTTCCAAATTTTAATGACCTGTAGTGAGGCATATGCCCTTCACTTTCCCACAAATTTAACAAAGTCAACAAAAGTCCACTCTTTCTACTTTTTCTTATGCAACCATATTTCAGAAATGCTCTTGATGCTTTGCACTCTCACATTTATTCACTAATTTTCATGTTGCTTGTCTTCATCCTGTTTACCTCCATCTCCCAACTCCAGATACCATTTCAATTCAAAAAGGTTTCACTGGCAAAGTCTGTGTGCTTTATTGTCAGATGAATGAGAAGCAGAGTCCCCTTTAGCTTGATGGTTCACTTTTTGTGGGATACACTTTTGTATTTCCTCTTTCGCTTGTTCTGCATCAGAAAAATGACTGATCCTCCATGAAAAAATATTTTTAAGACAGCAGGACACAACAGTTTGAATCCTTCTTGACACTTCCTGATAGCTATAATAAATTTGTCTTCTGCCTGGTGTACAGTGAATAATTTTTCACAGACACTCTGTCTCCATTTTTAATAGTTTGCCCTTTTGCCACAATTTTGCTATCAACTTTTTCTGCTGGTAGGTTTGCATCTTTATCAATGCACATCTTGGCTGCATTGTCATGGCTAGATGTGGAGCATACACACTATATTCCCTTTCAGTTAACAGGTGTCCTTCCATATCATTGTTGTAGTTTTCTTTAAATAAGAGATCTCCTGCAAGGATAGCCCACCATCCGGCCAGTATACCAAAGACGTCAGGTCATATAGGCACAGTACATCACACATCCCACATAGGGCATAAAGGTGACGTACAGATGCAAACGCTCAGAACTTATTTGCTGCCAGTCTGAACATCGTTATTGAACATTGGTCTGAATGCCCTTCTGCTATGCTGGTTATCCAGCAGCTTTCCATAAGAGTGCCCCATTAGGGTTTCTTCTCTCTTTTCAATGTTGTCTGGTGTTTGTGTTTGTCATCCAGGAAGGGAACGTGTGGAGGCAGATTCCCCCTAAAGGCAGTGTCTTTTTGCTTGGGTGCTTCTCATGACCATGCACAGTAATCTGTGAAGTGTTTGTGCTTAAGACCCTATGTAGACATTTATCCTACATATCTCTATATTTTGAGAACTAATGACTTAAGTTGTTGGCTCAGGCTACTTTTGTGGAATCCTCGTGTCACAAGGGCCAGCTGTCTGTCAAGAAGGCCAGAAAAGAACAGGCCTAATCGGTTGTCATCCAGCCTCCCTGGACATCTCCCTAGAAGCTAGTGAAAGCCCTGAAGACCATCTAGTGCTTGCCTAGGAATCATCTGCCATAACCCTGTTGGAAGCTGGCATAAATCTGAACTCTTGCATGATCTTGAAGGCTTTTCCCAATGTCTGCACCTGACATTGAGAGAACCTCAGCTGATTATATCTGAGGGGGATTCTGCACATTTTAGTGAGGGATACCTACATTTGTTATTGAATCTCGCTAAGGGTCTGAACCTCTGATGGTACTTAAGGTGGACATACTGCTCAAGAAAAAGCAGAAAGCTAAGTATCTTTCCCCTGTTGCTAAAGATCCCCAGCATGAATGGCAGGATTTTACTCTAGGTCTGTTCAGTGCTTTAATGGCACTGAAGCGTCTTCAAGGGAGGTCAGTCTTTGCCCCTCCCTGGTCTTCCACCCCTATTAAAAGGCACAGGGAATTGGATTCCTCAGATGAGGATTTGTATTCTGGGGAAGAATTCCTTACTTACTCTTCTCAAATTCCTTCCTCTCTTGACTGTGGTTCAGAGAAAGAGGATTCTTTGAGTCCAGATTTCCCCTTGGAAGGGTTGTCTTTGAGGATACTATTGCTTTCATGATGGAATATTGTAAGTGGGATTGCTCTCAGGTCTCTGACATCCAAAGGAGGCATTATGAGCTTCCACAGATGGTCTCCCAAGCCATTTGCTGTCACTTCTGTTTTGGCAGACCTTTTGGACCCCTTTACTGTTGCCTCTGTAGCTTCTGATTCTCATCGTCCAGCCCCAATAAATCTGACAGATTCTACAAGATGCCTGAGGATTGCAAATTGTTATATAAATGCCCTTCTGCTGATCTTTCAGTGGTTTCAGTTTTTCTGATAAACCTAGGATGTTGCCATCTAATATGCTCCTTCCTTCAGATAAGGACAGTTGAGCCATGGAAAGGTTTGGTAAAAAAATATGTACTGCTGCCACCCTGTCTTTTAGGGTTACTAATTACCAGTCTCACATGACCAGGTGGTGCTGCGGTAGCGTTGTCGCCTCATAGCAAGACGTTGTCCCGTTCGATTCTCAGCTAGAGCGTCTTCTATGTGGAGGCATACGTGAATGGGGCGTGCCTTTGTTGAAGGTTGTGCGTCAGGGCTGGTAACCCGGTACGTAAAAATCCACTACCAATCATTAGCGGACCGGAGTTCCGCTGTGGCGACCCCTAACTGGGAAAAGCCGAAAGACACAAACATGACCAGGTATGTTTTGTCTGTTCTTTCCCAGTTAACTAAGGTCATGTCTGATCTCCCTTATTCTGAAGGGGAAGGCTCCTGCTCTTTTCCTGCTTAGGTCCAATTTCCAGGTTATCCATCACTCTGTAAAATGCAGCTATGATGCCTCTTCCAGGGCTGCTACCTTTGGTTCAATAATGAGGTATTATTCTTTGCTACATCTTCAGGCTTTACCTGATGGTATTAAAGCCAAGGTTTTGGACGCCCATCTAGATACCAAAAATTGTTTTGGGACAGCTGTTGCAGACCTATTTCCTTCAGAATAAGGGTAAGACCTTGCAGGAACTCGTGCATATTTTTCTTTCCCCTGTCCACAAGTTCCAGAGGAATTACCCTTGTAAGTCTGTGTTCATTGACAGATTCACCCTCCTTTTAAAGGTATTAAAGGTTCTCTAGGCACATTCCTTCTATTACGTCCACTCAGACTCCATCTTAGAACCCTTCTTTTCAGGGCAAGCCTGTCTCCATTTGACGTTTGTTTTTCCCTTCCCTCAGCCAAGTCCTCTTGTCTTTATTCCTTTCTCTATCTCTTCTAAATTGGCATCTGATCACCTCAGACTCTTGGATGCTGTCTGCTATTCATCAGAGTATTTCACGGTTTCAACCCCCCCCCTTTCAAGGCATTCCTCAACTTCACTAGAACAGTTTCCTCATTTTCCCAAGGTTCTCTTACATTTTGCTGTAGTGCCTGTTTGACTTGCTGTTTTCTGCCTGACAATTGCTGATCTCTGTCCGCATTTGATTTTGAAATGAAGTTTTTCATTTAAGGTTTGGTTACTTATATTTTTTTTATCTCTTTCTTGTTTTACATTCTGTTTGGTTTTAAGTCTTTAGTTGTTTTGGAGTTTAGAGGCTGAAGTTCAAAGAGGTCTTGGCTAGGATCAATTAGAAAAGTTAGAAAATAATTTCTTTACAGACACTGAATAACATCCAGCTGATTAGTGAGAGAAGCTAAGAAATAGCACTCCTAATTTAACTAGAAATATTTGGAGGCATCTTTATTTAGCTGTAGTGCTTCTTTGACTTGGTGTTCTTTGCCTGACTATTGGTGATCTGTCTGCATTTGATTTTTCCCACCCTACCGCTGTCATACTTTTAACGTTGGTGGCTTTTGTTACCCGCCCCTACTATAAATCTGATTTTGGACACTCCTCCCAGTCCCATCTCATCAGCACATTCTACTGAGTACTGAGAGCTCAGCTCGGAAGGCTCACCCCCTTAGTCTCCTGAACTTGAATTATTTTCTGTTTCCTCCCTTAACACTTACTTGAAAAAATGTACTTTATTCAGCTGCTTTTACTGAACAGTTGCTTTTTTTCCCTACTTTATTACTTTATTTTGCTTTTTGCTGCGTGTTCTTAATGTTCAGTTGCATTTAATCTGCTGCATTTATGTCTGCTTGTTAGTATCCTGATTAAATTGTAACTATTAATCTGATGTCAATTTTCATTCCGTTATCAAACCTGTATATTCAGATCCGATCTGACTCGGCCTCCGCAGTAACTCGCGGCAACCATAAAATTTTTCGACCTCTTCCCTTACCCATAATGCACCCTTCCAATTTACCTTTGATCTCATTTTCCACTTTATGAAAGACGTGGTTCTCCAATAGCTCTCGGGCAGCTAAGTGTATTTTTCAATATTATATTTTCCTTTTCTAACTTTTCTTACAATAATTTACTTTAACTCATTTTTTCCCTTACCTTACTGACTAGTTTGTTATTAATACAGTTTACCCTTTGTTTGTCCTTTTCCCCTTTTTTCTCTGTACAAAAGTACCTTGCAATACTGCTGCTAGTATTTACACATTTAAATCTTTATTTACCCTTGTTGGCATTTTTTAGTTCCTGTTTTCGTTTAAAAAAAAAGTTTTTTCTCTTTACCTGTTGTGTTTTTTTCTTATTTATAATGGCTGATAAAGATAAGCATGCTGGTTTCAAGAAATGTGAGAATGTGATCACACAATTCCGTTTAGTGATGCATATACACTTTGTGTTTATTGCCTTGGCCCTCTTCACCTGCAGGAGGACTGTGCTATTTGTCACCTGTTCAGCCACAGAGCATTGGTTGAACACAAGAATAAACCTCTTTTGAAAGGTCTTTTGCCCTCCTCCTTAGAGGCAATTTCTGGAGCATCAACTAAACAAAAATCTAAAGACCAATCTGAGCAGTTAAGCCTTGCTTCTTCTCATATTCAAAAGTTTTGGACAAAGGAAGAAAAAGACCTGTCTCTGTGCCGACATCTCCATCTGATCTGAGTACAGTAAAGGCCAAGATATTGGATCCAAGAACTTTGTCGGATCTGAAAGTAAAAAAGTTTAGACTGTTGGATCCAACTACTTCGGATCCATCTTCAACCCAGGAAGATGGACTCTTCAGGTCTGATTCTGGTAGATCTCTGCCAAGCACTACTAAGACTCATTACCTTTCTAGGACGCAGTATTCGCCCTCTTTTGACTCTGTCCCTTCTAGGGTTCCATCTCCCTTCCTGGACAGACCAAAATCTCCATCAGCCATGCCAACTCACTTTTCCAGAAGTCTCACTGAAGAAGATGTGGAGAGACTCTTGATGTCAGGGGCTTCTTTGGCTCCTACCTCTTCGGGTCAGGAGTTCCATGCATCAGTTACCCCTCCACTTCTCTCTCATTTGACTTCTTTTGAAGTATCGGAACCATTGGACCTGAACCATCCGGCGTCATCTGTATCTAACCCGAGAATCTCCTTTTCCTCAGATCCATTGTTTGCTCTGAGTTCTTAGGCCCAGTTGGAGCCAGAGACCTCGTGGAGCTGTCGCGGCTTTGTCAGCTCCAAGTTGACAGATTTAGCCTTGAGGTTTTCAGAGCCATCTCTAAGCCTCAGAGCCTGTTCTCAGACCATCTCATCTCTGGCTTCAACCTTGGGAAGATTGTCTTCCAAGTGGGAGGGAACTACGACCCAGAGGCATGCCCTCTCAGATCAGAGGTCTCTTTCTTCTCAGGGACAGTCGGCCTTTGAGGCTCTGAAGCAAGGCATGTTTGCCTTGGCAGCTCAGACAGTGCCTACTCCCATTGGATCCACAACCTTTAACTTTGACAACTCTGCTCATGGCTTCTCACTACGATCTTACACTGGGACAGTGGGCACCAAAACCTTAGGCTTCCCAACAGGGTTCCCACACCTCTTCAGGTACCTCCCCAGAGCACCCCATTGGGGGAGGTCCCTAAGAAGAGGACATGTAAGAGGCAACACTTGGACTCCAGTGATGAATCCATCACTGAGGACACAGACTTTGAGGGTGAAAGATTTCTAAGGTCACCTCTTGATGATGTCTCCTTTGAAGAGACATCTTAGAGATCTTGAAATAGAGAGGTGGTGGAAGTCCAGCTGTCCATCTGTGGAGTTTGTGTACCTGGTGGCTTTTGATGCCCGTCCATCTACCTCCTAGGTGACTCCACCCACCAGTGTGCTCATTGAGTTGATCTCTCAGCGAGCATGGAGCAACCAGACACCATTGACCCTATTCACTGGAGACCAGATAAAATTATTACACCCCAGAGGGCAAACAGTTCTGGACTAAGGGTGTATAAGTAGATGCCATTGTTAGCCTCCAAGAAAAAAACTAGTCTGGGAAAGTACTTTTATCCATTCTCCTAACAAGGAGTCTAGGATGATGGATAGATTTGAGAAGTATGTTTATTCTTCAGTGACCTTTGCACTATGGTCACTGAATTATCTTTTATATTTTATGAGAGTACAAAGAGATTTGATAAATGAGCTTTCAAATACCCTTTCAGGAGCTGTGCCTGAAATACAAGCCTCTGTTGCTTCTCAGCTGGCCACCCTACAATATATATATAGCTAACTCTTCCTTGAAGCTCATTTCTCATGTAGCAGAAGGAACTAGTAGAGTAGTGGGTTCAGGCATATCTATAGACATGCCTGAATGTGCTTATGTGACTTTGCGGAGCCTTTCATCAGTACTCCCTTTGATGGCACTTATTTCGGCCAAAAAGTAAAAGATATCTTGTCCAGGTCTGAGAAAGATTGAAGAACCCCATCTACCATGAGCATATGTTTTTCCACTCCTCAGGTGCCCTTCTCCAGGAATCGGACAGAGAAAAATGTGGTTCAAGAAATCACAGGGATTTTTCAGAACACATGTGGAAGTAGTCCCCCTAGAGGCAAAGAGTGGAACCCAAATGGACGACACCACTGTCAAGGCAGAGGAGACCTGCAAAATCAAGGGTCTTGAGATACTTTCTTTGGTGGGCCTTTTCAGCTCTCCTGAAAAGAAGCCCAATTTCCCTACTGTGGATGGAATTGGGGGTTGATTAGCCCTGCACCAGAGAGCCTGGCTAGAAATAACATGCGATACATGGGTACAGAAGATCATTTCCAGTGGATACTTCATACCCTTTTCCCTTCCTACTCTCCAAAACAAAAAAAAAATCCCAGTTGTTCCACCCAGTCAGAGGGATCAGGCAGCCACGCAAGCTCAAAGGCTGAGAGGTCCACCAGACCAGAGAGATGCCGGAACTTACTCAAGGTTCGTTTTAGTATAAAAAAAGACAAGGAACTAGAGACCAATTTTGGATCGCAGCAAATTAAACAAGTCAGTTTGCACAAAGTTCCAAATGGTCACAGTTCAGTCCATTCTTCCGTTCTTGGAAAAGGATGACTGGATGTGCTCTATAGACCTTCAGGATGGGTACTACCACATATAAACATAGACAGATGATCCAGAAGACACCTATGCTTCCAGCTGAGAGACAGTCCTTATCAATTCAGAGTTCTGCACTTTGGTCTCACTACAGCCCCCTGAGTGTTCACCAAGTGTATGGCAGTAGTAACAGCTCACTTGAGACTGCAAGGATTCCTGGTATTTCCATGTTTGGACAACTGACATATATCTGCCCCTGACCAGGCATCTACTACTAAAAGCAAGAGATTGTTATCCAAATGTGTTCCAATCTGGGAATAACTATAAATTATGAGAAATTATTTCTAGAGCACAGTCATTGTTTAGAATTTATAGGGGCAAATCTAAACACAAGCAAAACAATAGCTTCTCTTTCACCTGCAAGAGTAGAAACTATCAGATCACAAGGCAGAAAGATTATCGGCAGCACAAAGGTCTCTGCACGTCTGGTTCTTCAGGCTCTTGGGTCTATGGCAGTGATAACACTTGTTCCGCTGGCAAGGTTTCCCATGAGAATTTTGCAGTAGCTTCTTGCATCACAACAGTCTATTCTCCACCAACGAATGTCGGTCCAGGTAAGAATCACCAACATTTGCAAGACAGATCTGTCATGGTGGATTCAATCTGATCAGATTCAACAAGGTGGTCCATTTACCCCCACAAAGCCAATTGCCATAGTGACCATGGACATTTCACAGCTGGGTGTGGCATTTTCTGTGGAATACAGTCCAAGCCACTTGGTCCCTCAAAGAGGCCAACTTGCATATCAGTGTCCTAGAGATGAGCAGTGCTACTAGAGTTGCAGACCTTCCAGGATGCTGTCTCTTTGGGGTCAGTTGCAGTTCAGACAGACATGTCTGTAGTCTGGAACCTAAACAAGGAGGAACCAAATCATGTCCCTTGTGTCGAGAAGCACTCAGAGTGTGGCAGTGGGTGATCTCATCCAACTGTTGTCTCATTGCAACGCACATTCCAATGAAGTCCAGTGTGACAGCAGACAAATTGAGCCGATGCATCCTTATGCCTCACGAGTGTCCGCTCAATCAGATGGTGACAAAAAGGATGTTCCAAAAATGAGGCCAGTCTTGCTGTGATCTTTTTTGCCTCTCCCCTAAACAAGTGCAGCAGCTATTTTGCCCTGATCCCCCCCCATGAGGGAAATCCCCAAGGGATGCTCTTCTTCACAATTGGCCCTACCCGGTCTCCTTTATGCCTTTCCTCCAACCCTGTTAATGCCCACATTTTTGCAGAAAGCGAGCAGATAGAAAAGCAGAGTAATTCTCATTGCACCATACTGGCCTTGACAGATTTAGTTTCCCTTCTTTTGGTCTTATTTACTGACACAGCCATGGATTCTGGATCCACTTCTGGACCTCCTGTCTCACCTGACAGGCATGATTCACCCAGACATTCTAAACCTCAAGCTTTCAGCTTGGCTTTTCCAGTTCCATTAATAGCCAGACAGCATATGCTTTCTTCTCCAGTCACTCACATATTGATGTCTTCTCATAAGCCATCTACATGTAAACTGTACTCCAGTAAATGGAAGAGATTTGTTTACAGGGCTTATTCAACAGTAAAGGTACAGCTAGCTGCAATTTCCAATTTTTATATTGGATATCAAGGTTATTCATTTGCTTCACACAAACTCTGTAAAGCTTTTCAAAATGGAGCTTTTTTGCTTAAACCCCCTTAAATGTAAATACCCTACTCCTCCTAGGGACTTGAATTTGGTGCTGCAAGAAATTATACCGTTTCCTTTGAACCAGTAGCTGCATGTGATCTCAAGTTCCTTTCTTGGAAAACTATATTTTTAGTAGTCCTAACATCTGCAAGAAGAATTTCAGAAATCCAAGCCTTGTCATCTCAATGACCATATTTGATCTTGCATAAAGATAAGGTTTCATTATGTACTTAACCCATCCTTTCTACCTAAAATAGTCTGATAATGTGAATCCATTAATTTAATTTACCAGTGTGTTGTCCAAAATTTTCAAGTAAAGGTGAATACCTGTTACACTTGTTAGATGTTCACAGGCAGTTACATTTTACCTTCACAGAACAAAAAGTATCAGGAAGTCTGACCAACTATTTGTCTTCCTAACATTGGCTAGATGGATCACAGATTTGTATTTCTTACATTTACAAGAAAGGTGGTCTTGAATTTATCTAAACCTTTGCAATCCCATTCAACCAGAGCTATGACAACTTCATCAGTATTCCAAACTTAGAGCATCCATGGATGATATATATGCAGCTACAACTTGGGCTGCCTCCTACACCTTTATTACTCATTACAAATTGGATGTGGTCTCCAGGGGAAGAGCTTCTTTTGACTCTGTGGTGTTGAGGAACATCCTTTCATGAGTCCACCCTGGGTATAGGGTAACTGGGGACTCAGACCCACAGGTTTAAGGATAGAATGAAAATTGACATCATCAGATAAAAAAGTTATGTACTCATCATAATGTTCCATCTGTACCGTCCATTTCCATTCTTCCTCAAACAACCCACCTTCGACCCCTCGACCTTGATGCTCCTGAAGGAGCGAGTAAAACTAAACTGTTTCCCTGTGCTGAGCTCCCAGAAATTGTCTCAACATTCTATTGGTATACTTGTGTGCGTGTGTGTGTGTATATATATATATATATATATATATATATGTATGTGTGTGTGTGTATACACAGAGTGGATATAAAAAGTTTACACACCCCTGTTAAAATGCCAATTTTTTGTGGTATAAAAAAAATGAGACCACAATAAATCATTTCAAAACTTTTCCCACCTTTAATGTACAATTCAATTGAAAAACAAATCTGTTGGGGGAAAAATATAAAAAATGTACAATACGCTGGTTGCATAAGTGTGCACACCTTAAACTAATACGTTGTTGAACCACCTTTTGATTTAATTACAACATTCAGTCTTCTTGGGTAGGAGTCTATCAGTATGCCACATCTTGACTTGGTAATATTTGTCCACTCTTCCTTGCAAAAGTTCTCCAAATTTGTCAGATTGCGAGGGAATCTCTTGTGCACAGCCCTCTTCAGGTCACCCCACAGATTTTCTATTGGATTTAGATCTGGGCCATTCCAAAACTTAAATTTTCTTCTGGTGAATCAATTCTTTTGTTGATTTGGATGTATGCTTTGGGTCATTGTCATGTTAAAAGTGAAATTCCTCATCATCTTTCTAGCAGACGCCTAAAGGTTTTGGGCCAAGAGTGACTGGTATTTGGAACTGTTCATAATTCCCTCCAGCTTAACTAAAGCCTCCAGCTGAAGAAAAGCAAACTCAAAGGATGATACTGCTACCACCATGCTTCATTGTGGGTATTGTGGTGTTTTGGGGATGAGAAGTGTTGTTTTTACGCCAGATGTACCTTTTGGAATTGTGGCCAAGAAGTTCAACCTTGGTCTCATCAGACCATAATACATTTTCCAACATGCCTTTGAGAGACGTTATGTATTGTTTTGCAAATTTTAGCCAGGCCTGGATGTTTTGCTGTGTAAGAAAAGGCTTCCATCTTGCAATCCTACCCCATAGTCCAGTACTTGCCAGAAATTCTTGCAGGTCCTACAGTGTTGCTGTAGGTCTCTTGGCGGCCTCCCTGACCAGTTTTTGTCTTGTCTTTTCATCAATTTTGGAGGGGTGTCCAGTTCTTTGCAACATCACTGTTGTCTCATATTTTCTGCACTTTTTGATGACTGTCTTCACTGTGTTCTATTGTATATCCAATGCTGTGGAAATTTTCTTGTACCCTTCTCCTGACTGATACTTTCAACAATGAGATCCCTTTGATGCTTTGTAAGCTGTCTGCGAACTATGGCTTTTGCTGTAGCAGGCAACTGAGTAAATGTCTAAATTTTACAGATTAATAGGTCACATTAAAGGTGGGAAAAGTTTTGAAATGATTTGTTGTGTTGTCTTTTTTTATGTCACAGAAACATTTTTACAGGGGTGTGTACACTTTTTATATTGACTGTGTGTGTGTGTGTGTGTGTGTGTGTGTGTGTGTGTGTGTGTGTGTGTGTGTATATATATATATATATATATATATATATATATATATGTATATATATATATATATATATATATATATATATATATATATATATATATGTATATATGTATATATATATATATATATATATATATATACACACACACACACACACACACACACACACACACACACATATGTAACTGCAAAAAAGATCTGAGGAAATGTGGAATGGTGCATTATGGGTAAGGGAAGAGCTAGAGAGCTTTTTGGTTGCCACGAGCTATTGCAATAGCAGAGTCAGATCCAAGGACCAGATCTGAATCCACAGGTTTAAGGAAGAATGAAACTGGACAAAACAGATGGAACGTTATGATGAGTACTTAACTTTTTTTTTTCTTAAGCCTCTTGTTTCGATTTAAGCACTTGGGCTTCAAACTAGGTATCTTACATAAGGAAGGCTTGCAGTCTACACTCTTGTGGCAGGGGAAGTAGCGTACACCCTTCTAAGTTGGGAATTGCTAGTTGAAGGCTGTTATATGTGTCTTTGTTCTTATTTAAGCACTTGGTCTCTAAGCAGTTATTTTATATTAAGGTGGTTTGTAGTCTACACTCTGTGGGAGGAGAGGGTAGCCTTTACCTTTCTGAGCTAGGAATTGCTGGTGAAGGCTTATTGTGCCTATTGTAAATATCTTGTTGTGGTATGTGGTCTGCACTCTTGTGGCATTACTGTCTAGACAGATTTTTTTAACTACTAGAGCATCTAGTTTGCTTATAGCTGAGCTTTACTTATCAAGTTGCTTGACTTATTGACTTTATTTATTTGCCTTTTGTTAACTGGGTTAGTCTGGCTGGGCCAAAGGCCTTTTTTCAGCAGAGACCTGAGGAGAAAAGCTCCAGTACAAAAACAATTAGTTACAATCCACTACAAACAGAATTCATTACAGTGAAGTACAAAATTAGTCAAGATGGAAGTAAAAAAAAAAAATTCACAACATTATACATAGAAGAAAAATAAAGTTTTTGTTGATGTATGGTAGGAGAACAAGCAATCTTGGATACAGTATGTATAGTACAGATAATACATAGCTAGAACAAGGGATAAAACGAGAAGAAAAACAGTGGCAGAGGTGGTAGGGTTAGTATTTAGGTAGGGTCATTGCAGGGGCAAATCTAGGAGTTTTGCAGATATTCCTTAAGTGCAGATTTGAAACTGTTTAAGCTGTTGAGTGATTGGATATGGAGAGGGAGTTTATTCCAAGCAGAGTTAACAGGGGGAACTGTATAATATTTTACCTATTTTGTTGTGTTTGGAGATTTGGAGGAGGTGTAGGTCAGAGCTACTGAGTTGACAGCTGGGAGCATAGAGGGAAATGAGAGGAGTAAGAGAAGGACAGGCTAGGAGCTGGTGAAGGATGGAGTGAGTCAGGTGAAGCTGAGGTAGGACGAGTTGATGTTGAAATAATAGTCAGTGAAGCTTTTGTAAGGAAAGAAAGTGGTGTGATCGATACGGGAGATTACTAGCAAATCTAGCAATCTTACTGTGAGATCCAGTTTACTTAACAGATTTTTGGGAGGTTTAGTAAAGATAAGGGCAGCATATAATAAAGTAGGGAGTAGATAGGCTTGAGCTAAGGACAGGACTAGGAATTTTTTGTTTTTGTAAAGTAGTCCAAGTTTCTGATGTGTCTTTTTAATGCAGTCATTTATGTGGATTTCAAATTTAAACTCGTCATCAATGAAAGCCCCTTGTTAGTTTTCACACAGATAGTGTATGCGAAAGGTGTAAATACACTTTTTAACGGTGGAGGTAAAACTTCCTTATACAACTAAAGCTAATCCTTTAGAGGTTGTCAGTGACACTTGCACCATGTCTACTGCACAGCTAAAGATCCTACACACAAAACTGCTTATGTTGAGGCACTTATAGGTAACATTCATAAAACACTAAGACCTCCTGCAGAGTACAATCAAAGAAAGGGTCCTCAGCCATCACTTAAACACTCTGTTAAAACACCACCAGCAGGTATACATAGTAATACTGTAGACAGTGCTTCCACTGCTGAGCCCTTAAGACAAACCATTATAAAGCCAAATTTCCTGGTCATTGGTGATTCTCTAGTGAGGCACACTGATGTCCCCCCCACCAGACTGAGTAAGGAGAAAGCCATGGTTAGCTCCCTTTCTGGGGCTAGGATCCATCTAGTCACATAGACAGTCAGGTCATTCAAACCACAGGTATCAGTATGACTGTCATAGTCCATGTGGGTGTTAGTGACTTGAGATGTACCTCCCTTGACTGTATGAAGCAAGACATAATCGAACTTGCTGATTGTGTCTCAGGCAGGTACGAGCCTAGTACTGATCAGCACACTACCTTCTCCAAGGGTGATGCCACTTTATCAACAGAAGATAATTAATTTTAACAATTTTGCTTAGCTTCTGGTATCAGTCCAGGATGATACAATATTTGACAGCCTGGGAGGATATGGTTGACAGACCACCCCTCTATAGATTGGGAATCCAGTAGGACTCTGTCATAGTCCATGTTTTAAGCCCACCAATTTCTAAACTTTAATACCAACATCCTGTTTGGTGCATTCTCCTGCAAGGGGTGCAAACATCCTTGACCTTGTACTCATGAACATGGGGAACCAGTGTTCCTCACCTAGTGTAATTTGTTCACCTGTCAGATTGGACCATAAGGCAGTATTACTTGACCAAAGCCATGGTCTTAAACTCATTATTAAGCTATGCATAATTGTACCCTTTGGGAAATCACCCATCCTGGCTAATTACCATGCTGATAATACACCCCTATGAATTGGTCCAGTGGTCAGGTATCTGGGTACACACATAGTCACATTATGTTTGACCACCAGATGGCCACAGTGTTTAGGAAATCATTTTATGTTGCACAACTTATAATTAAGGGCATGGCATCTAGGTTCAAAGAGGTCATTATCCCATTATACTTCGCCCTTTTCAGACCAGTCATAGAGTGCAGTGCTCCCTTTAGTATTTACCTGACAACGCATATGCAGCAACTAGAGCGGCCTCAAAGAAGGTTCCATACAGAAAGAATACAAAGAGTAACAAACGTTCCTTATGCAGAGTACCTTAAAGCCCTTTCCCTCTACTCAGCCTCCTGTAGATTGCTGAGGGGTGGTCTATGCCTGGGTTTCATGGCATCTGCAAACCCCACACTTATGAATCTCCTACATATTCTCAAGTCCAAGTGTACCAGAAATAAAAGGTCTAGGGACCTGATTTTTGTCTGCGACTTAAGCAGAACATGCTGGAGAGACAGGTATGTATCCAAGAGATTGCCCTCTTATGGAACGGGCTTCCCATCCATGTGAAACTGAGTTGGTCTATTATCCAGTTTAAGCATGACTTAGACAAGTAGATGGGGAACAGGAAATTTACATTGGGTCTGACATCCATATTCCTTATGGACAGAGGTAGCTTATAAATGCCTTCCCCTCAGTGTCCTATTGGGATGCAGGGCATCATTACTCTTTTGGGAAAACATGCCTAGACATAGAAGGGCCCCCTGAGTCGTTAGCATAGTAACACTCTATGAATACCATTTGGATCAGGACGCCATTCAACTCATTCCACCCACCCAGGTGGGAAAGTGGTTTTACTCCAGAATGTTTTTGGTTTCTCGGAAGGAAGATACATGGAGACTAATTTTGAATCTTTCTCTGCTCAACAAATTTCTGAAGGTTCCTTTATTTTAGATGTCCATTCATATTTTGTTTCCTCCTCTTCTTCCCCTGGCCTTTTCTGATTTCTCTAGGTCTTAAGGACACAAACCTTCACATTCCCAGTCACCCTCTGCTCAGTAAACTTTTACATTTCTGTTGTTTCTTTGCATTTTCATTTCACTGCTTTGCCCTTTGGCCTTTCTGCTGCCTGAAGCATATTCACCAAATGCCTCTCTCCTGTTATTACGTTTTGCTAGCTTCCAAGGATACAGATTTTTTCCTACCCAGACAACCTGCTCATTCAAGCTCCTTCTCCCAACAGTCTGTTGCAAGGTCACCAGTTTACCATTTTGTCTTTTATACAGTTTGGGGTTCACCATAAAACTCAACAAAATTAGCCGTGATGCCTTCCCAGGATCATGTTTTCCTCAGGTGCAGACTGTTGCCATGCTGGCATATCTCCCTGCTTCCAAGGCTGCGTCTCTGACTGCCTTGTTCTCCTGTCTTTTCTTCCTCTTTATTTTCACAGCCAGTGAATTTCTCAGGGTACTGGGATTTATGGCCTCCACTATTCCAGTGCTTTCTCTTGCTATCTGAGGAAATTTCAGTGTCACCTCAAATCAGGGTGGCTGCAAGATTGCCACCCCCTGAAGTACCCTGTTCCTTTTCTTTCTTATCTCAAAATCTACCTTCAGTGGTGGATTCATCAATTCTTTCTCAATCCAGGGCTTCCCTTCCTGGCTCTGATTTATTCTCAGGAGCTTTTCACAGATACCTCAGACTTGAGATGGGGAGCTTCTGTTGTCCCCCTAACAGTCCAGGGTCTCTGGCCCCCTCATCAGAGGTCCAACCATTTATTTTTTATTTTATTTGTTTATTTGCAGTTTGTGAACCATAAAAGTCCATTGGGCCAAGATGAGCCCTTTTTCAATGGAGGCCCGGGGAGAAAAGTTCCATGTACACAAATACAAAACAAATTTAAGCAAGAATTAATACAAAATGAATACAAAAAAATTGCAGGATATTACAACAGCAAAAATGTACAGAAAATTAAAATTATTGCAACATAAAAATTAATAGGCATCTATTGGTAGAGATAGAAGTAGTTGTAGGATTTGTATAGTGTGCCATTAAGTATAGCTGTTGAACCCTTGTGAGATAAAAAGCAGTGTGTTATGAGAGCGATAACCAGTGCCTGTATGATATAAGGTGTAAAAGGGAGAAGGTAATTATCAGGAAAGATGAGGGAAGAAGATGGGATGGTTAGTGTTTGGTAGAGTATTAAGAGAGAAGGTTGAAAGATGTGGGATAGGGAGATGGGGGGTTAGGAGGAGTGGGAGCAGGAGTACTCCCAAGAAGGAGAGAGAAGAATGGAGTAATGATTTAAAATTGGAGAGGTTTTGGGTAGTTTGGATATGGGGAGGAATTGATTTCCACTTTCGTGCTAGGGAAAATGACAATAGAATTTGACCAGGAGTATGTAACTGTTTATACACTTCAAGGAGGTTTTGGTTATTAGACCTGAGAGGTCGATCAGGTAGATACATAGTAAGGGTGGAGGAGAGAGAGGAGCATTGAGATGGCTTGAAAATGAGTTTATGGGCAGTGGTGAGTTGAATGTATGAGAGATAGTTGGGGAGCTCCAGCCAGTTCAAGGAATGTAAGGAATCTCAGTGACGGGAGAAGGATTTAGAGCTGGTAGCAAACTTGGAGAATTTATTGTAGCAGGATGCTAGTTTAGTTTTAAGGGTGGCTTGAAGATTGGTAAGGATGGGTACTCCATATAAACATAAAAGAGTAGAGCTCTGTTTCTGGCTGTGCAAGCTTTTCATTCCCTTTTCCATCCCAGCCCCCTGAAAGTCCTCACAGACAATACCACTGTGATGATGTATGCCAACAAGCTGTGGGAACAAGGTACTATCTCCTTTGCAGACTAGCTCTTCGGGTCTGGGATCTAGCTGTCAAGTGACTGTTGAGACAGTTTACATTTCCTCAGAGAAGGTTCTAGTGGCAGACTCTTCTGAGCAGGTTCAGAACACAAGCTCGTCAATGGATGTTTCACAGAGATGTGTTCTTGGACATGGTCCATTGATGGGGTATTCCTCATGTAGATCTTGTTGCCTCCCCTCTGAACAAATTACCACTTCTATTCTGTTCGTGTCCCAAGTCTTCTGACTTGGAAAGAGGATTGCCATTCTTTCTCTTGGAAAGTAATGCTTCTGTATGTCCCCCATTACCATGAGTTCTGCACAAGATCAGGCAGAACTAACAGGCACAAAGCCAGTAACTTGGAAACTGACAAATGTGGGATTACAAAGCAATTATATTTGTGTAGTATGACAAGAAAATCTACAAATATTGGACTTTTTTGGACTTGTAGGGGACTCTTATATGGCCTATTTCATGTCATTAAAGTTTAGAAAAATACTTGGAGGGGTAGAGGATAGAGAAAGTTAAGTGCAAGTAAAACAAAAATTGTTCATAATGGTACTATTTTTATAATGTATGATTTTCTTTGCATATTGTAAAGTAAAGTTTTCGTAGTTTCAATGTATTTTTCTCCTTCTTGCATGGGGGAATTACTGGATTAAGGCTCTTAGTTTGATATATTAAGTTTTAAGAGAAAATAAGTAAATAAATGAAAAGAGAGTATTGAACATTATAAGGCTTTTTTTTTCCTAGCACATAAATATGTGCTTAGTAGCATTTCTGTATCTGCTCCTCTTTTCTCCATGAAGGCAATCTGATAGAGAAATTGGCTAGAAAAAAAAGGAGAAATTGGCTAGTAGATAATGTTCTTTGAAATCATTCAGGTATTTTTCCAGCTGAGAGAGCTATAAAGATAAGACAAAAACAGACAGCACTTGGCAGACGTACAGGCTTACACCATGCATCTTAGTATGGATAACCTTTCTTTTAGGTTAATTCAAATGTGTGAGTATGGCTGTCAGTTTGGGGCATTTGTTCGTATTAGGAGGGTAAAATGTCAGTATGTGAAGATGTACATAGTTATATGTGTTAGTATTAAATTAATAGGGGTGGGTTTTTTTGTTTGTTTGAGGCCTTTTCAATAAAGCAAACAATTTTGTAAGATGTGAGGCTCAAATGGATATGATGATAAACAACTGTATAAAAGTTCAACCTGCCAAACATTGTGTGCATATAACACAAAACTGGAAAGACATTTAACAAAAAAAAAGCTGTTATACATAAAAGATGGAAATAATAACGTTTTCATACAATGATGCTTTCTGTAATGTCTTTAAATGTCAATGGTTTTACAGGTACATACAAAGAGTAGCAAACTATATTAAAAACAAATGTAGAATGTAAATAGGTATGCTGCAGGGAGACACTTGGAAAGAACTGAACATGTAAATTTGCTACAGAAATGTTTTCAGGATGGTTATTCAGTGGAATATCTGGGGCAGAGGAGAAAGAGGAGTACTCATATTAATTGTAAGAGGAACTCCAGTAGTGATAGAAGAGGATAAAAAAGATTTTGTAGTACTAATGTGTTGCTGGCAAGGGAGGAAGATTATATTGACAGACTCGAGTTAACCTAAAAGAAAGGTAATTCATGCAGCTCAGTGGTGCAGCGGTTAGCATTGTCACCTTTCAGCAAGAGGTTATCCAGTTCGATTCTCGGCTGAGATGCCTTCTGTGCAGATTCAGCATGTCCTCCCAGTGTTTGCATGGGTTTCTTCTGGGTGCCCTGGTTTCCTCCCACATTCTGAAGCCGTGTTTGGAACATTTCTCCCTGGGCCTCCGCTGAAAATGGGCTCTGTCCCATTCAGACTTTTCCAGGTAAACAAATGTTAAGTAAATAAAACAGAAATTTATATTCCACCTAAAACTGCTATTATGGAGCTTAAGAAAATTCTGGGTGAAATAATTTGCTTTCAGCAAGGAATATTACTTATAGGTGGAGAGTGGAATTTGGTTTGCAGCAGTGAAGATGTGTCTGGGGGACCCAGTAAGATAAGTATAACTAAGGAGGATAGACTTCTGAAGAAATTTATGAAAATATATGGCATGGGAGATGTGATTTCAGTGCTAGGACTTTGGAGTGAATTTACATATTCCCAAGATACAAAAACTGGTCTAGGCTACACAGAATTTACATTTCACAGGAACATGTGCATTTAATTGAAAGTCTTGATAGCACCCAGTAACTATATCGGATCATGCACAAATAACTAAAATAAAAAACACAGGGTAATGAAATGAGACACTGGAGCTTTCCCACCTCTCTGTTGAAAAGAGAGGAATTTAAGGAATGAGTAGTGGAAACTATTCAGGACCTGTTCGAGAAGATAGGGGTCTATATTAGGTCGCCGAAAAGGTATTCTGGCGAACACCTATTCAGCTACCCATAATCAGCGAAAACCACTTCAGCAATTCGGACAATTACAGAACTTTGCCCTTTTCTCCATGGTAGTGCGATCTCGGAGTTGGTGTATATAGCTGGGGGTGGGTTTCAGTCAACTAAAAGTTGGTCCTTTGTGCTTCAGGCAACTATTTCGGCGAACTAATATAGACCCGAAAATATAGAAATTTCTTCTTAAAATATAGCTAGGGAGTGGGATAAAATTAAAGTGGAGTTTAAAAATAGGGTGGAAATAAAAGAAAGGGAGATATGGTTAAGAAGTAACAAGAATTATTCAGAGGGGCTGACAAATGTTTAAGTTTTGGGAATAGGGGGACTCGCAGAACAGGAAGAGGAGCAACTGCAGAATGCTAAAGAGAAAAATAAGGGATTACCTTGATAATATGCATGAGTTTAGAAAGACTGCTGTTAAGCAACTGTCTAGAGCACAAAACATTTAGCACAACTACTCGGGCAACAGAAAGTTGAAAGGGCTGTCAGCAAGCTTAGGGACCCTGTAGCAAGGAAGGTAACAAGATCCTGTAGAGGTATTAGAATTTTTTAAGAAATTCTGTGAAAGTCTGTATAAAGCAGAGAAATATGGAAATTAAAAAGTACAAGCTCAATTATTAACGGTTAGGATAGGAGGAGATGAGATAAAAATGGTGATGTATAACCAATCTGTAGGAAAGTCCCCAGGAATAGATAGTATTCCTGTAGAAGTTTGGAAGGTAGGGGGGAAAACTGATGAAGATCTAGAAGGTTTTGTTTAGCAGTATTTTAAGAGGAGAAGTACTAACATCCTGGAAGAAAGTGGAGATAGCTGTATTACCTAAAGCAGGTAAAGAGCCATCAGATCCAGCTTCATACAGGCCCATTTCAATACTAAACCATAATTGTGAAGTGTTTGTCTATAATGGCTAAAAGAATGGCAAAAGTGATGTCAAAATTGATAGATGTGGATAAGTGTGTTTTTTTTTTTGGGGGGGGGGGCACATTCTGACAACATTAACAGAGTATTGATGACCCAGAGGGAAGCAGAATGTAAGACAATACCATGGTTCCTGGTGGCTCTTGATGCAGAGAACTCATTTCACAGAGTAAGCTGGGACTTTATGAACAGGACAATGGAAGCATTTGGATTCCCTGATAAAATTATAAGGTTGATTAGGAGGATATAGGAGGGATCAGAGATGAAAATTAAATTGGGTACGGTCCTCTCTGATAATTTCTGCTTGAACAGAGGAACCAGGCAGGGGTGTCCTCTTTCCCCTTTGTTGTTTGCATTATATTTAGAACCATTGCTAAAGAAAATAAGGGACTCAGAAATTCAGTGATATAATTGGTGCGGTAGTTAAGAAAAGTTGGTGCTGTTTGCAGATGATATTTTATACTTTATACTCTCTCCAATCAAGACTGAACTTGACAGTCAAGAGGAGAAGGTAAACACTTGCACCACACCACACTCATCACATAGTCTCACTAAATCTACACCACCAAAATCCACACATAGTAACACAAAAACATTTGCAAGGCTCTCAATAATAATCTGTCTAAGCAACAGAGACCTCCAAAGCAGAAACGCAAGCAACCTCCATCCCCCAACACGATCAAAATAACAGCCTGCAGACTCTCTCTGCCACTGGACCACAGCCAATAAGTCAAAACAACGTACCCAACACACTAGTCATAGTTGACTCTGTAGTCAGGCACACTGATGCCCCACTCACCAGGCTAAACAAGGAGAAGGTTACTGTCAGCTGCCTGTCGGGTGCCAGGATCTGCCACATAACCCACACACTTGGGTCACTCCACAAGTACAAATATGACTCTGTCATTGTCCATGTTGGTGTGAACGACCTGAGACTTACCTCCCTGGACTACATGAAAAGAGACATGGAAGAGCTCTCCGATCTTGTAGCCCAGGCAGGTATGACCCTAGACCTGAGTAGCATTCTGCCATCACCCAGAATTATGCCGCAGTACAAGGACAAAATGATTGACTTCAACAATTGGCTAAGCTTCTGGTGCCATTCTAAAGGGATCCAGTATCTGTCTGCCTGGGATGACATGGTTTACAGACCACGATGCTTTGCCAGAGATGGTCTGCACCGGTCACCCCTGGGATTCCGGATACTGGCTAATGTTCTTGCAGCCCCTATAGTGCCATTAGGCAAGGTTCAAATGACAAATTCACCACCGTTACAGGAACAGGCAAGCAAAAACTGAGGCTGATGGTACTCAGTGCTAGAAGTCTAAATCTCAAAATGCACTCACTCGAGGCACTCCTTAAAATGGAGAACATCGATATCTGTGCAGTGACTGAGACCTGGTTCAAGGCTCCAGAGAGCACCCCTGCACTACCAGGCTATAACTCATACCACACTTTTCAGCCATGTAACCTGGACCGGAACACCAAAGGCGGAGATGTGTCCATATTCATTAAGGATATCCACACCTCCAGGCTAGTTGCTCAGCATAATGCAGCTGAGGTTATCCAGGTGCAACTAACTCTGGGCAAAATTGAAATCCAAATTGTAGCTTGCTGCAGATCATCCACCATGCCCCAGGATTCCCACTTTCTTCTTGATGTACTGGAAAATATTAGGGTTCAACCAAATACCCTAATAATGGGCGAGTTCAGCTACCCCACCATTAACTGGGAAAACTACTCGTGTACCAACTCCTTCCATCAGCGCTTTCTGGAATTCATAAACTCCATTGCCCTGGATCAACTTATCCACACCCCCACCAGGAGCAACAGTATCCTAGATCTAGTCATTACCGACATGAGTGACTGGTGTTCCACACCTGAAGTCAACGCCTCATGGGTCCGATCCGACCATAAGCTAATTACCCTAGATATCTACATCCTGCCCCCACACCCAATTAAGGAAACCATGGTAAAAAATTTCTCCAAAGCCAACTTCATGCTTCTTAAGACAGAAGTGGTGAACTTCATAACACCCATGCAGATGGACAATACAGTCTCAACTACTGAATCCTACACAATTGCACTTTATAAGCACTTACATGAGTGCATGGATCATGCTATCCCAAACAGAACCAAGATGCTATCCTCCAAAAAAAGGAAGCCAATCTGGTGGTCCCCTGCCATAAACAAACCATACAACAAAAGGAAGAAACTGTTGCAAAAGAGAGTAAAATCCCATGAGTGGAGGAGCTCCCTGGTCAGCCTCAGTAAGAAGCTGTGATCCCTGATAAAATCCTCCAAAGGTAGTTATGAAAACAAAATTGCCACTGATTCTAAAGACAATCACAAAGCATTCTATAGCTATGTCAAGAATCTCAATGGCAACATTCAGATCTGCTCTGAGTTACAGCACAATGGCACTAAATATACAGACCCAACTGATATTGCCAACATCCTGGCAGATAGGTTCATTGCTAACTTTACCCCCCTCTCACCCCCTATAGAGCCCATTTCTATACCGGAAGAATGCAAAGTTCCTGTAATCACGGTTGCACAGGTAAAAACCACACTCTCCAAAGTCAAGAACACAGCATCCATGGGACCAGACAACATCCCAGGCTGCGTTCTACATGAACTACAGAACAAACTGGCACCCCACCTAAGTACCATGTTCAATCATAGCCTCACCTCAGGCTTTGTGCTTGCTGAATGGCGCACAGCGAAGGTTATCCCACTCCACAAGGGGGGAGCCACCACGGACCCCGGGAACTACTGCCCCATTAGCCTGACGAGCCTGGTCTGCAAGGCCATGGACCGTATTGTCATGGAACTTATAAACAAAGACATCTCCAAACTCTGGACCCCACCCATTTCGGGTTTGTAAAAGGCAGATCATGTCTCCTAAACCTGATGGACTTCTTTGAAGCAGTAACCAAAGCCGTTGACAAGGGTAAGGTGGTTCTCGCAGCCTGTCTAGATCTTGCCAAGGCTTTCAACACAATCCCCCAGTCTAGAATTATACATAAACTCACTAAACTAGGTATAAATCTGTATGTCACAAGATGGGTTGCCAACTGGCTCACTGACAGAACCCACACTGAAAGTAGCAGACTCCAAATCCGACTTCAGACCAGTGACAAGTGGAGTACCACAGGGTTCAGTCCTGGGTCCTCTCCTGTTTGGTATCTACTTCTCTGAAATACAGGTTAACACAGAAGGTCTTTGGCTAATGAAGTTCGCAGATGACTGCAAACTAGGAGCCATAATCGAAACTCCTAACGATGTGGACATCCTACAAAAGGGCCTCACTGAGACAGATGCCTGGTGTCAAAGCCATGGTCTCAAGCTCAATGCCAAAAAGTGCATTGTCATCCCCTTTGGTAAAACCTCTGTACCCATGAACTACAACGTAGGCGGTAGTATACTTAACACCGTAAGTGTGATAAGAGACTTTGGGACAGAGGTGGACAGTAGTCTCTCCTTTGATAATCACACCGCTACAGTAGTCCAGTAAATCCTTCTACGTGGCACACCTCATCACAAAAGGTTTCTCATCCAGAAAAAGAGGTCATTGTTCCCCTCTACTCATCACTCATTAGACCCATTATAATAGAGTACAACGCCCCTTTTGGTATGTACCTCACAAGACATCTACAACAACTGGAAAGGCTGCAGAAGTACCTCACAATGAGGATTACCGGCCTCAAACAGATGCCCTACGCAGACCACGTCAAAAAACTCCAGCATATCGCCCACTCACAGGTGATCTCTGCCTAACATACAAAGCTATGTCAAACCCAGAGCTGTTGGGCATGCTCCACGTAAAGAAATCCCAATCCCTCCGAGCTACATGCTCTAGGGACCTAAACCTTGTCACCACAATAAACAGAACATGCCGGAGGGATATATTCCTGTCCCAGAGACTTCCCATACTCTGGAATAAACTACATGTCTATATCAAACAAAGCTCCTCATTAGCACTATTCAAGAAAAATCTTGATGATTGGATGGGAAATAGGAAATTCACCCCGAGGATCACCTCTGTGGCTCTGCCCGGCAATGGCACAGGAAAATAATTTTCTTGGGTGGCAAAAGCCAGGGTACCTTTTTGGCTGGGCTTGTGTAGGCCCCAGGGCCGATAGTGTAGTACCTACCTATGAACAAACCCAGAAAAAGACATTACAGTGTTGTGGAACATGCTGATGCAGTTTCAAATGTTTTCGGGATACAAAATGAATGAAGCTAAAACAAAGGCAATAGCAGTAAGTTATGTACCCACACAAGAATTGGTTCAGCAATATCCATATGTATGGGGACATTAGGAGTATGGATTAAAAATGATTCTGGTGTGGCAGCTAAGGGTATGTGGGATGAGACTAAAAAGATAAAACAAAAACTGAGAAATTGGAAGCTCTGTTATATGGATTTAGATGGTAATATACAAGCAGTTAAAATGTTTTTAGTCCCTTTATTCTTGTACACAGGTCAGGCATATTTTTATCAACCAGAGAAGTTGTGGATAGCAATTAATAAAGAGCTCAAGGATTTTATCTGTGAGGGGAAGATGGCAAGAGTCAAGTGGGATAAGTTGATTTTTTCAGTATAACAAAGCAGATTGGGATTACTCGATTTGAAGGGGCATTTCAGAGCTACACTGTTAAAGCTCCTGTATGTAGCACAAGCAGAAACTTATAATTCAAAGTAGAAGAGGCTATTGATGAAATGGAGGGAAGCTCAAGAAGCAAGGAGAGAATGAGATTTTGGCTTCAGATCTTTAAGGAGAGTAACAATAATACAGAATATTATATTCCTGAAGTAGCAGGAAGTAGTTAAAGAAGTAAGCCAACACAGGAATGGAGGAAGAAGATCCTGCCAATATGGATGACTGCAATTAGGGATACAGACAATAGGTAAGAGGGGGCTAGAATTCCTTGGGGAAAACTGGCAAAGAAACCATGGTATTGGGAGCAAATAACTAGAGAAGGAAAGTTAATAGAATGGGAAGATGCCAATAATTTATTTGGACTGCAGGTTAAAGATTCCCTTCCCTAGCAAGGATTAATATCAGAGTATAGGCAAAGAGAAAGAAATAGGGGGTAGTCGTAAATGAAAGATCAGCACTGGTAGAGATTTTAGTAGAATCTAGAACAGAAGCTGTCATTAATGAAGGAATACTTAGTATAGCATATAAAATATTGCATGATAACTGTTAAGAATCAGTCAGAGAAGGTTAGAAAGGATTGGGAAGAGAGACTGGATGAGCATTTTCACAAAGAAACAATGGGGGGGGGGGGTATATCTCCCAAATATGCAGCAAAATTTAGAAGATTTAAGCGTTTTGCTTGGAAAAGTTTACATAAATATTTTTGTACTGCAAGTAGACTCCAGAGAATTTTTCCTTGGGTAGACAGCAAATTTTGGAGATGTGATGGAGAAGAGGTAATTGGGAACAAATTTTCTGCGAGTGTAATGAGTTGGCAGACTTTAAAGATTCCCTGCAGAACATTGTGTCGAAGCTACTGAGTGGGCAAATTGGTGTAACTAGGGAAGTGTTTCTAAGCTATTAGAGAACCAGAATAATTGCCTAGACATAGTAAGGCAGTGGTGAGTCTAATTATGGTGGGTGCCAGAAAAAAAAAAAATCCTAGAAAATGGAAATCAAAGTCTAAACCAGCTGCACTCAAAGTACTGAATATAGTAACCAAGATAAAACAAGTGGACTTGGGAACTTTAAAAAGGAGTAGGAGTAAATTACATAGGAAAAAAATAGGAATGCGGGGGGAATGAGGTTTAAAAGATGGGACTTAAATGAGCTATGTAAGTTTTGACTAACAGTAGTTGGGTAGATTATAAGTGATGTGTACTTGTCAGTATGGTTTGTGATGTAAAATGCTTGCAGCTAGGATTATGTCAGTATGGTATGTTTTCATTTATATAAATGTATGATTGCCTATGCTTATATATATATATATATATATATATATATATATATATATATATATAGAAAAAGAAAAAGGCAGGACTCTCCTAAAATCTTGCTGGTAGGCTCCCTTTTGACCCAGACAGCATTGGTTCCCCTTCTTCATCACTTTGCCAGGGGCAACTATCACAAGCTACCTCATTGGGCAGATCTTCTCGCACAAGACAAGGGATCTCTTATCCATTGTCACTTATCTACTCTTGATCCTCTTTTCGCACTTTCACTGAACATTACAAACTGGATGCTATTTCCAGAGCCAGTGCAGGTTTTGCCAAAGCTGTTCTACATATGTTTGTAGAGTGCTCTTCTGTGCCTTCCTCCTCCCTGGCTTCTTAAGTTCTTGTACTGTCCCTTATGTAACTAATATTGCAACAATGATATGGAAGGACATGGTGCAGTTGTTTAAAATGTTAGCATAAAAGTGGATGTCCTCATTTTCACTGTTGCAGTATTGGGCCCCTTCCCCCTTTTTTCTTGCTCTTGCCTGGTGTTTTTGTCGCCCTTCTGGCCAAGCAGTCCTTGTTTCCTTCAGCCCTTTTTGTTTCTGGATGTACGTGTAAGGTATTCTATTCCTCCTGGGACATTTCAAGTTCTGAGTGTTTGTGTCCGTATGTCATCTTTATGCCTTACTCCTTGTGCAGGGAGTGTATGTGTGATGCAAGATGCCTATAAGACCTAAAGGCTCTGATATACTGGCTGGACATTGGGCTATCCATGGCAGGAGATCCCTTATGTAAAGAATACTGCAACAGTGAAAAGGACATATACAGTTATGGTAAGATTTTGGACAACTGTATTTTCTTGTTGTGGAATTCCAGTTTATTTTTGCCTTCATAAAACTAATAGTCTTTTGCTTCTAGTTTCTCTGATACAGGAGCAAATCTCAGATTTTGTATATGTACTGTGTTCTCTAATTTTACTACTTTTGAAATCTCTGTTTTTGGACAGCCTTTTCTTCATTTCAACCTCTGATATTTGTAGTTTTATCAGCTCATCTGAATATCTGTTATAATCTTCCATTTTTTCCTTCCTTTTGTTTTTTAAGTACATACACTCTGTCATTGTTTCACTTATTTTAATCTGCTCTGAGAGCATTTAGTTTTTCTTCTAGATTACTAGAAGCCATGTTTTCCACCAAAGCTGGAGCTTGAACTGCTTTTTGCTGAACAGGTGCAGGATTCTTTCAGTTAGTGTGTTCTCTCCACCTTTCTTTGCTGGCATCTAGGCAGTATACTTGCTACCCAGTAACTAAATTTACAAAAGTGACAAAAATTCCAGGCCCTTGTTTTTCCCTTTCTTTTTTTCGCACAGAGAGTTGAAGTTCAGCTGGTAATCAGTGTGCAGTTGTTTTGGAAAAATTTTAATTATTTTTTGATAGTAACTGCAAGCACTAAAACTTGACACAAAGACTTCGGAAAGATAAAGTTGAAAAGGTTGTTCCCAAATATAGGGAGCCTGTAACCAGAAAAATAATCAGGGAAAATAAAAAAGAGAACTATTATAGAAGGCTTGACTATGCCAAGTTTAGCGGTAGATGAAGCTCAACAATTAACAGCAAAGACAGAAGAAGTTGAGATAAAAATTGGTGATGTATAACCAATCTGCAGGAAAGTTTCCAGGAGTAGATGGTATTCCAGTGGAGGCTTGGAACTAGGAGGGAATAAAGGATGTTCTTCGTGTTTCACTTTTGCAGTCATCACCTGTGGGTTATCCCTGCTGTGGTAGTCCTCAGTCGGCACAAATACCAGAGTCAATATTTTTGTGCGCCGGCTGCCGTCGCCTGTAGTCTGATGTCAGGTCATCAGTGCTGTAAAGCAATGACGCTGACGTCATTACATCAGTCTTTCTTGCCATGGAGCTCGTAGCAGAAGCAGTTCGCACGAGTGCCGGTTGGTCGCTACCCGAAGTTGAATTTCAGCAGAACACATCTAAAGCTAAGAACCCCTTGTGGACCCTTTTTTCTTGCTCTAATTGATGTCCGAAAAAGTTAACAGTTGTCTCGCTTGTGGAAAGCAGATCCCACACCGAGACTTTCATTCTGACTGCATCACTTGTAAGCCCAGACCACGACGTCCCTCATTGCCGGTTCTGTGCCCTCTTTAATGTGAGAACCATTCGCTGTAGATCTCTTTTTGTAGACAATTATTTTTGTGTTCCATCTTTGAATTCCGATATGGCGTCAGTCCACCAATAATCTGTGGATATTCCGAAAAAAACATAGAGATAAAGGTGGAGACAGGTCACTCGAGGCTAAGCCTTCCGACGACACTACCGCTATGCAAGTCATCAATTCTCCGGAATTCAGTGAGTCACTTTCGCAGCCCCTGATGCCTGACTCGTTATCTATGCAGGCCTCTGCCTAGACCCTTTTGGAGTCCGATATGCTGCAGAAATCGACTTCGTCTTCTGAGCCTTTGGCTGTCTCTTCCTCAGTTGAGTCCAGAGCTGCGACGCAGGCACCAGCTTCCAAGGAGACCTTTGGCACTAACGAATCTTGCCAAAAACTGACGTCTTCAAATCTGATTAACACTTCTCAGAGACAGACGGATTCTCTCAGGCCTAGAAGCCAGGTCACTCCTAGGAAATCTGCTTCTAGCCACCATCTTGCTACTGCTCCCCCACCCCAAGCTCAAATGCTTAAAATGGAGGATCTCATCTTCCTTATATGAGGTACTCGTGCCCCCACTCCTAAAAGGTAAAGGCATCCTTCTTCAGAAATTATGACAGACCAAGAGTCTGAGGAATCTGATTATTCTGATTTTGAAAAGGAACAACATTCCTTAACTGTTTGAGGATTCAGATGCAGACGAGTCCATCCCTTCTGTCTTTCTGCCCCCCCCGCCCTCCCTTCACTCATCAAAAACTAGGAGGAAGGCACACCCTCTACAAAGACGATTGGATTTCTATAACCAAGGACCCAATGGGTCTTAAATATAATTTCTCAGGGATACAGATTCTCTTTCAGCGAACTCCCAATTCCAAGAGGGTACCCAGACTTCCACCCAAACCAGTGGGCAGAGGAATTGAAACGGGTCCAAACTCTAATATCCCAGGGGGCAGTAGAACCTGTCCCTCCAAATCAAACAGGAAAAGGCTTTTACTCCAGACTATTCCTTGTTCCCAGAAAAGAGGGCACTTGGTGCCCCATCCTGGATCTATCCAAACTGAGCACCTCCTTGGTGGTCCCCAAATTCAAAATGCTTACTTTGCAGCAGCTCCTGCCTATGCTAACAAAAAATGCCTGGCTTGTGACACTAGACCTAAAGGATGCCTACCTCCACACCCCCATCAGGGGATTGTGCAGAAAATCCCTGCGCTTCAGAGCAGGCTGTCAACACTTTCATTTCACTGCACTGCCCTTTGGCTTATCTACTGCTCCCAGAGTATGCACCAAATGCCTGGCCCTGGCTATAGCATTCTGCAGACAGAGAAATATACAGATTTACCCTTACCTGGACAACTGACTCATTCAGGCAGAGGACAAAGAAAAGTTGCTCCAGGTCCTTCTCTTTGTCAAATCTCTCCTTATGTCCCTGGGGTTCACCATCAACAAGAAAAAATTGAAACAAAACCCCACCAGGAAAATTATTTTCCTGGGAGTTGTGCTAGACACAGCATCCCAAATGGCCTTCCTATCCCCAGAAAAGCAGAGCTTCCTGCCTCTCTACTTCAAGCTGGCTTCCAGAAGCCACCTCACTGCGAGGAGGTTCCTGCAAGCCCTGGAATACATGTCATCTTGCATCCTTCTTATCCCCCACGCCAGGCTTCATATGAGAAAACTTCAGTGGTACTTGAAGAACCTTTGGTGTCAGCACTTAGTCCCTAGAGACCACACTCCCCCCGATCCCATGTATAAGGGCTGAATTTCTCTGGTGTGAAGAGGCATGTGCCATGAACAAAGGTCTTCCCTTCATCCTCCACCCTTTCAGCCAGACCATTACCACCGACACCTCAGACATTGCTTGGGGCGCTCACCTAGCTGGCAGGTGTACCCAAGGCCTTTGGAATGCCCAGCAACTTCACTTGCACAGCAGTCAGAAAGAAATGATGGCAGTACAAAAGGCTCTGACTTCCTTCCAACCCCATCTCAGGCCAGGGGTCCTCCTTATAAAAAACAGACAACACCACAGTGATGTGGTACATCAACAAGCAGGGGGGCACCCAATTATACCCCCTGTGCAGGTTAGCCATGAGTCTCTGGCTTACAACCACCTCCATGGGGCTACACCTAATAGCCCAATACCTACCAGGGGTCAACAACACCCTGACAGACCACCTAAGCAGAAACTTACTGGACCCCCAAGAATGTCAGCTCCACAGAGAAATCTTTCTGCAAATCACTCAGGAGTAGGGGACCCCAGAAGTGGCTCTCTTTGACTCACACTTCTACCACCAACTGCAGAGGTTCTGCACCAGGGAGTTACACTTCTTAGCATGGAAGGTGGATGCCTTGACCTTCCCCTGGAACTCCCTGTTTATGTACGTGTTCTTTCCTCTGCCCCTTATTCCCAAGGTCCTGATCAAAGTAAGAGAGGAGAAACCAAGGGCCATCCTCATTGCTCCAGACTGGCCCAGACAGCATTGGTACTCCATTACGCAGCCTGACCATACAGCCTCCAGAGCTGCTTCCCCTGATGTCAGACCTCTTGACCCGGCGGGGGGGTACTGCACCCAGACCTACAGACTCTCAATCTTTCAGCATGGCTTGTACGCTAAAAACTAACAAGGAGTCCCTGTTAACCAGACGGGTCATGGACATCATCACAGAGGCCAGAAGGCCCAGCACAAGAAAATCATGCAGGAAAATGGAAAAGATTCTACTTCTGGAAACGATCAAAGGGGGGCAGTACCTCCTAACCTTCCATCCGTCTCATCCTGGATTACCTTGCAGAGTTGCTCAATGGTGGCCTCTTTCTCCTCTATTAAAATTCATGCCTCTGCCATTTCAGCCCAGTATGATTCAGACCCACCCCTCTTCTCTCATCCTTTGGTTAAGCAATTCCTCAGAGGACATTCTAATATCAGCCCTCCCAGAAGGCCTCCCTCGCCACCCTGGGACCTGAATTATGTGTTAGAAAAACTAACCTTGCCTCCTTTCGAACCTGCTGCTTCTACAGAATGAAATACCTCTCGTGGAAGACTGCCTTCCTACTAGCTATCACATCAGCCAGAAGGGTCTCGAAACTTCAAGCTCTCATGGCTGTTGAGCCCTTCGTTATTTTCCAGATTCTCCCTGAGGACTAACCCCTCTTTTTTGCCCAAAGTGGTATCTGATGTGACCCTTAACCAGGCCATACACCTTCCCACCTTCTTTCCCAACCCTCAAAACAAGGGGGAAAGAATCCTATACTCACAAGACGTACACAGGCAACTTGGATACTATCTGGACCATACTAAGCCAGTCAGAAAAACAGACCAACTACTATTAAGCTTTGCCCCAGGGGCAGAGGGGAAGCCCATCTCCAAACAAACCATTTCCAAATGGATTTCACACTGTATCCATTTTTGCTACAGACTACATGGGAAACCCATCCCAAAGTCTTTTCATACCCACTCCGCTAGGGCAACCTCCACTTCCACTGCCTTCCCGCAGAGGAGTACCCACCAGGGACATCTTGGAAGCGGCCACATGGGCCTTTGTCCATACCTTTACAAAACATTACCACCTACCCCTTTTTTCTAAGTCTAGGGAAGGGTTTGCCTTTGCAATTCTGCAGGGCCTCCTAACCCATACCTAGGACTCAACCCAGCCTTCCACCCCTTTCCTCAACTTTGGGAATCCTCCCACAGGTGATGACTGCAACACTGAAACACGAAGAACATAGTGCAGTTGTGTACACTTAACTTTAAATGTAGATGTTTGAGTGTATTCACTGTTGCAGTCTTGGTTTCCCTTCCTCCACTCCACATTTAACATCTTCCCCTAGGGGGACATAAGCTTCCCTAGGTGGCTTTTAGCCACCAGGACCACTTATCTCTTTTTCCTTGTACTTCTGATGGGTTAGGGCAAGAAAAACTGATTGTAATGACGTCGGCTCCCTTGCTTTATAGCACTGACGACCTGACGTCAGACTACAGGCGATGGCAGCCAGTGCACAAAAACATTGACTCTGGTATTTGGGCCGACCGAGGGCTACCACAGCAGGGATAACCCACAGGTGATGACTGCAACAGTGATTACACTCTAACATTTATGGTAAGTGTACACAACTGTACTTTTTGTTTATCAGTATTTTAAGAGGAGGGAAAACACTAACATCCTGAGATTAGTCTTCACCTTTTCCTCTTTGCCAAGGCGACAGCTTATATTACCATGACATTGCTACTTGAGTATACGATATTTCTGCTGCTAGTTGGATCCTTCTGTACCACTTTTTATTGTGTAGTACATTTGTAATTTAGTTGTTTAAAGGATATGTATAATTTGTAACAGTGAGGATGCAGTTTAATTGTCCCTGCTGTAAATGTTTCAGATCGTTAGAGCTTATCTAAATAATCCTGTCTTGGTTTGTAATTTACTGTGGAGTTGCCTCGTGCAAGAAGTTTTATTTGGATTTATATTTTTTCTTGCCACTGTTTGTCACTGTTTATAGGAAGGAAAAGGATAGCTTGAGACCAGAATATTTACTTTAATTTATATTTTGTTGGTTTACCTTTAATTTTCACTGTTAGAATGAGATAGGTTTTAGACAAGCAAACTCTAGGCATCCTAAGGGACCCAGTCTGTTATAAAGTCACACAGACTACAGGGATGACAATCCAGATCTTATATAAACAAATCCTGGACTGGTTTGGGATTTATTTATTTTCACTGTTAAATAGAGGTACAACTGTGCGATAGTGAAGTCACTGCATGCAACGTAAAGAAATTCCAGCTTTTGTCTGACTTTCAGTACTTGTAAAATCAGAGCAATAGTTTGTTATACTGTAGCATTTAGATGTATATTTTGTGTGATTTTTCTTGCAGAATTTGATTAAAGTTCTTTTTGAATTCTGTGGTAACTGATTTAATCTTTTATTTATTTTTATTAATCTGAAGCTGAATATGGATTCCTTAAATGAGTATGCCATTAATGATTTGCTAAAGCATAAATATCTTGTATATTGTAATAAATGCTATGTATATTTAAAGGTAACACCTAATAACACTGATCTGTGTTGCTCAAGTCAATAGTTGGATGATTTGCTTACCGTTATTAGTAGTAAATCTAGACTTACTGATGACTATTGCAATTGGCACGGCTTAGAGAACTGTTACATATGTTAGTGACTAAACTGGTGAGATAAATAATATTAGACAAAGATCAAATAGAACATATTTAGGAAAGGATGTTTCTGTTTTCTGTAAAGATCACTCAACTCCCGTGAAACAAGACAATGCTTCTGATAACTTTGAAATTCTGGATACAGTTATTCAGCAATCTGAAGATTCAGTGTTTAGAAGGAAACAGGAATTTTTCTTCAGATTATTTGTTAAGATTTCTGCATTTCTGCCTACTTTTTAGCGTTTTCCAGCTTGCTAAACTTGATATCTGTATTAGGAACTGTATTTAGAGCACATCTAGAGCTTGTTTACTGCATTTCCTGTGTTGCACGTATTTTAAAATAGTTTTTTTTCTTAAAACTTGTATTTTACCTGTCTCTGGCCTAGCACTCAAGTGTGGGGTCATTTATTGCACTATTCTAACTTGTTGCTACTTGTGTATCTCTACTATCTTTAAACAAAACAAAACAAAAAACAAAAAAATCTTGCTTTTTTCCCACTTTCTGAAATTTAAAAAAAGTTCAGTTACAGATTTTCTGTTCTGAACTGTTTGTAAGTTTCTTGGAGGCCATTGCTTGCTTGGGCTAAAGGGAAGTCTCTGTGTTCATCAGTGGCAGTGGTAAACACTGAACAGCCTGCCTGCCCGCCCCTGTGGGAGTGGTAACTGCCTAGAAACTGTAGTTTTATTGGCCATTTTGGGTCAATTCCAAACTCCTTGATCCTCCTCTCTTAAAACCCTGTTTTGCGCGTTTTTGCGCATAGCGCAGCATCGGGCAGCACTGCTTAATCAGGTGTAAAGTATTCCCGGCTCCACAAAGTCTACTCTTCACTTTTTCCCTTAGAACTGTTCCAAATCTTAAATTAAGCACTCTTTTCCTTCTAAAACCCAGCAGTAGCTAGGATACGTGTCTTACAAGTAAGCACTAATAAACTAAAGCACTACACCCTCTTATACTCCCTTTAAGTACTTGGCTCCCTATTGGTCCTTTTTGATAGTCAAAAAGTAATTCTTTATACTATTCTGGCATGTCCAGAAGTCAGTTTCAGGTTTACTCTCCAGTCCAGCTGGTGAATATGGGAATCTTGATGCAATGTTACAACTGCCTTATGTACACAGACCACCCTCTCCTCTTCCCAACAAGCTCAAATGTATGTGAGAGATGCAGCTATATAGCCAAACTGGAGGCTGAGCTCTCTCAACATAGTACTGGCACGGTCAGTCTGGAGGAGAAGGTAATCACACCACAAATCCAGTCTCACATAGACCTATCGCAACAGCAAACCAAACACATAAACACACAAAAACATACTCGGAGGCTCTAAATAAAAATCTGCCCAAGCAACAGAGACCTCCAAAGCAGACATCCAAACAACTGCTACCCCACAACAATACCCATGTATCACATAGTTCACAAAGTCAGTGTGCCACACAGTCACAGCCCTTAAAGCTAAACAACACACCTAATACACTTGTAATAGGTGACTCTATTGTCAGACACACTGACGTCCCTCTCACCAGGCTGAACAAGGAGAAGGTCACTGTAAGCTGCCTGTCGGGTGCCAGGATCTGCCACATAACACAAGCACTCGGGTCACTCCAAAGCAAGTACAAATATGACTCCGTCATTGTCCATGCTGGTATGAATGACCTGAGACGTACCTCCCTGGATTACATGAAAATAGACATAGAGGAGCTCTCTGATCATGTGGCCCAAGCCGGTGTGACACTGACCTTGAGTAGCATCTTACCCTCACCAAGAATGATACCACAGTATAAAGGCAAAATGATCAATTTCAACAACTGGCTAAAGTATTGGTGTCACTCAAAGGGGATCCAGTGTCTGTCAGCCTGGGATGACATGCTTGACAAGCCACGTTGCTTCGCTAGGGACGGCTTGCACCTGTCACCCCTGGGTTTTCGAATACTGGCCAAGGCTCTTGCCACCCCCATAGTGCCTTTTTTAGGCAAGGCTCAAAAGACAAACCCACCTCCTTAGACAACACAAGGAAAAAGAAACTAAGGGTAATGCTGCTCAATGCCAGAAGTCTAAACCTCGAGATGCACGCACTCGAGGCTCTCCTCAGTATGGAGAATATCGATATCTGTGCAGTAACAGAAACCTGGTTCAAGACTCCCGAGAGCACCCCAGCACTACCAGGCTATACCTCATGCCATGTTTTCGGCCCCAAAACTCGGACCGAACCACAAGAGGAGGGGGAGTATCCATATTCATCAAAGATACCCATACCTCCAGGCTAGTGGCACTGTACGAAGCGTCTGAGACCATCCATGTGCAACTAACAGTGGGCAAAACTGCCTTCCAGTTTGTAGCCTGTTACAGAAAACCCTCCCAAACTCAGGAACCCCACTAGGCTTTCCTGAAGACACTGGAGAATATGAAGGTCTCTCCAAACACCATTATATTGGGTGACTTTACCCAAACATTAGACTGGGAGCACTACTCAAGCCCCAACACCTTAGCCCAACGGTTCCTAGAATTTATAAACTCAAATGCTATGGAACAACTGGTCACCACTCCCACAAGAGGGGAAAACATATTGGACCTGATCATCACCGACATGGGGACTTTATGTTCCATACCAGAGGTATACCCCTCATTGGTAAGATCTGACCATAAATTAATAACTATGGACATCCATATCCCGTCCCCACCCCCAGCAAAGGAAACCACGGTCAAAAACTTCTCAAAAGCAAACTTCCCACTTCTCAAAACCGAGGTCGAATCCTTCAGAGCCTCAGGGCCAGTGGAAAATACGGCCCAAACCGCAGAATCCTTTACAAACGAATTCGTGGATACCTACAGGAATGCATGGATCGTGCTATCCCAAATAAAACCAAGACACACTCCTCCAAAGGCAGGAGACCTGTCTGGTGGGCCCCAGTCATAAATAAGCTGTACAACAGAAGGAGGAAGCTACTACATGATGGAGCAAAATCCCTGAAAGGGAAGGCAACTCTGATCAGTACTAGCAAGAAACTACGATCCCTCATAAAATCATCTAAGGCTAGCTTCGAAAGAAAAATTGCACAAGACGCTAAAGATAATCACAAGGCTTTCTTTAATTATGTCAGAAACCTGGGTGGAAACTCCCAGATATGCTCTGAGTTAGTGCAAAATGACAAAAAATACACTGAACCCGCAGACATTGCCAACATCCTGGCAGACAGGTTCAGTGCAAACTTCCCAAATGAGCAAATCACTATCCCAACAAAGTGTAGCCCCCTGACATCACAGATGCACAGGTGAGAGCTGCCCCCTCCAAAGCAAAAAACACAGCATCAATGGGACCGGACGGTGTCCCAAGCTGCGTTTCACATGAGCTCCAAGAAGAACTGAACCCTCACTTAAAATCACTGTTCAGTCTCAGCCTTACAACAGGATATGTACCCAAAGAATGGCGTACTGCAACAGTGGTCCCACTCCATAAAGGTGGTGCCACAACAGACCCCAGAAACTATCGCCCTATAAGCCTAACTAGCCTGGTCTGCAAAGCTATGGAGCGTATCATCATGGGACTCATAAACAAAGACATTGGGAACCTCTAAACACTGGATCCTACCCAATTCGGCTTTAAGGGCAGATCTTGCCTCTTGAACCTGGTCAATTTCTTTGAAACAGTCACCAAAGCCATAGACGAAGGGAAGGTAGTCCACACAGCCTACCTTGACTTTGCAAAAGCCTTCGACACAGTACCCCACTCGGGCATCATAAATAAGCTCACCAGCTTAAATATCAACCCCTATGTCACAAGATGGGTTGCAAACTGGCTTAAGGATAGAACCCACATGGTCAGAATTGCAGGTGCCATGTCAGACTCTAAACCAGTTACAAGTGGCGTCCCACAAGGCTCAGTCCTGGGACCTCTCTTGTTCGGTATATATTTCTCTGAGGTACAGGCTAACACAGGAGGACTATGGCTGGCAAAGTTTGCAGATGACTGCAAACTGGGGGCCATAATCGACTCGCCGGCTGACACAAGCATCCTCCAAAAAGGTCTTGGTGCCAGAGCCATGGCCTAAAGCTAAATGCCAGAAAGTGCATAGTCATCCCCTTTGGGAAAAACAAAGTGCCCACAAATTACCACATAGGTGGTAATCCATTAATCTGAAGAAGTAATTAGGGATTTGGGGACCCAAGTAGATTGCTATCTCTCCTTTGACAATCACATTGCCAAAGTGGTTAGAAAAACATTCTTTATAGCCCACCTTATCACGAAGGGGTTCACATCTAGATCGAGAGGTCATTGTGCCCCTCTACTCATCACTCATCAGGCCCATAATTGAATACAATGCCCCATTTGGGATGTACCTTACCTGACACCTGCTACAACTAGAAAGACCCCAAAAGTACCTCACCAAGAGGATCAAGGGACTCAAACAGATGCCCTACACAGTTAGGCTAAAGAAACTCCAGCTCTACTCAGTTGCTTACCGCCTACTCAGAGGTGATCTGTGCCTGACGTATAAAGCCATGTCCAACCCAGAATTAATGGACATGCTCCACCTCAAGAAATCCAAATCCATGAGAACTACTACACGCTCCAGTGACTTAAACATTAGCACAGAAATAAATAGAACATGCTGGAGGGACAGATTCATATCCCAGAGGCTCTCCTCACTCTGGAACAAAATCCCAATCCATGTCAGACAGAGCCCCCTCAATTACCCTCTTCAAGAAGAATCTTGACGTTTGGATGGGAGATCGTAAATTTACCCCTGGGATCTCTTCTGTGTCACTGCTAGACAGAGGCATGGGAAACTAACCTTAAATGGGCTAACTTCTGTGACCTACTATACAGAGGCACAGTCAACTAATCTAAGAAGGATGGCGAAAGCCAAACACACTCTGGCTAGGCTTGTAAATGCCCTAGGGCAGATAGCCTAGTATCAACCTATGAACCTATAAAAAAGAAACTGGTAAATGTCTGAAAAGTAAAGAGAATGCATACTAAAAGACACTGCTTTGGTGTGTAACACAGATTACAGGGAAAGATAACCTTTTTTATCAGAAAACTTTCAAACTAAAGAAAAAGGCAGCATTTTTCCAAAAGAGAAGGTAGTGAAAAAGAAGAAATCAAAGCTGAACTTGGAAGGATTGAAGAACATTACTCTAAGAAAAAATAGATGAGAAAAACATATTGACAACTTGGCTCAAACTGTAGATGTACAAAGTCAGCTGAATGAGAATTGTATGATTTTAAATGTAATATGAAATGAAAACAGTGAGATTAATAAGACTAATGGTGATGATCATTCCTTTGTAATAACTGACAGAGTGGATATTACTGAATTAGAAGTTGAAGATTCTTCAGATCTAGTCAGTAAGAATTCTTATAATTGGCGATTCAATTATTAGAGGAACAATATTCATTATTTTCTCTGCGAACACAAGTATCAGAATAATGTTACGTTTGCCAGGAGCAAAATTAGAGGATGTGAGATGAGCCTTAGAACGCCTTACTGTAAGGAAGTATGGGTCTGTTTTTATTCACGTTGGTACAAATTGTCATCCGCAAGGAGTCTGTGAATGTTACAACTCTCTTAGAGTAGCTTGCACTGGTGCTAGGATGTAGTTTTCACAAATCACACATAGAAAGGAGAGTCAGGTCATTGTGAATGAAAGATTTTTTTTGGATAGACGTACATGAAAAAAGTGCCCTGTTTTAAGAAAAAATGGAAATATGTAGATCATCAGTGTCCAGTTTTGGGCACACATGTTCAGACAGGATGAAGTGCATTTGTCAGTGTCAGGGAAGAGGATTTTTCTAGCGGATATTTTGTAATATTTGACAAACACAAGGCATGATTTTTGCCAGGTTGAAAATTTAACAATTCACAGATAGCAACATTTGATCTCTGATTGTCTATAATAGTAACATTAATAATACGTTTTTTATTGGAAAATTTGCTATGTTTCCACAAGATCTATGATTGTGAATCATGGCTAAAGAACAATGGAAGCCAGTTCTATAAGGGTATAAATATTTTTTACTGTAACAGACATTTTAACAAAAAAAATCAGGTAGAGGTGTTATGATAGGAATTAAAGATAGTTGTGAGAACTGCGATTATTAAATGTTCAGTGATAACACCAGTACTATAGATTGTGTAACTGTGATAATAAAGACAACTGTGGAACATATAACAATTGTTTGAGTTTATAGACCACCAAAGCCAAGTGCTGATGACCTAGAGGAATTCATACATTACTTGCATGAAACACATCAGGGAAGAATAAATGTTCATCGTGTTACCCTGCTGCAGTCATTACACTTGGGTTATCCTGCCGTCAGGCAGTCCCGCAGTCGTCCCAAATTCCAAAGTCTTGGTCCGGCGTTGGTTGCTGTCGCTTCTTCCCCGTCAGTGCACCAGGGGTATACAAGAGGCATCCAACGCCATTTTCTTCAGTCTTTCTTGCCGTGCGGTGCCCGAAGCAGAAGCAGTTCGCAAGTGCCGGTCGGCCGAAACCTGAGATTTTCGATTTGAATTTCAGTCCGAAGTCTTCAATAAAGCTAAGTACCCTGTTGGGGAACATTTTCTTGCCTCAGTCCGATGTCAGAAAAAGTTAACAATTGCATTTCTTGTGGGAAGCAAATACCTCATAAGGACTTCCATTCCTATTATATTCTTTGCCTAGGCCCAGACCGCGACGTCACAGGTTGTCAGTTTTGCGCTAGGTTTAAACAACGCACTATCAAATGCCGTTTTGACTTCGCATGGCATTATTTTGGTAGGAAATTTAATTATATCATGCCGTCAGAGCAGCTGACAACCGCAATTCATAAAAAACGCAAGGATAAGGACAGGCAGCCTAGGAATAAGCCAGACCCCAAGGCCTTAGCTGGGCTTGTTGCCAGTTCTCCGGTTTTCAGTGAGGCGCCTACGCAGCCCCTGACGACCGCAGAGCTGGAACCCCAGACAGCTGCCGACTCCCAAGTGGAGTCTACTAGGCCGACGCAGCCATCTACCGACACCGGAGCAGAATTAGACACCGGTGCAAGGGAAACACCTTCAGTTGCAGAAGGTGTCTTCAGACCGACTACACTCACCATCAAATCTTATGGTAAGCTTAAATCTCCTTTAAAGCCTAAGAAAACTGTTCATCAGTCTACAGGTCAAGTCACCATGCCTAAGAAACAGATGCTTAAGATGGCTGAAGATTTAATTACCCTTATCAGGGGTTCCCATCCCCCTCCTGATAAAAGACCAAGACAAGAGGAGGATTATGCATCCTCTGGCCAGGTTTCTCTCTCCTCAGATTCTTCTGAGGAACAGGATTACACTTTTACACCTTATGAGGATTCTGATGCTGAAGACTCTATTCTCTCAGCATCTCCCCCTGAAGACTACTCCTTTGGGGAAACATTGCATACCATGAGGGAGCATTTCCACTGGGAAGGCCAGGATTACTCAGATTCTAAGAAAAGGCTCCGAGAGTTCCTTTTATTACCCCAGCACAGACCTCTTGCTATCCCTCCTGTTTTAGATATTGTGGATGATGTCTGCTTAGAGTCTAGTTTAAATCCAGACTCTCTACCTCCTGCTCCAGCCAAACCAGACAGATACTGCAGAGTACCTGACTCACAGAAATTCCTTTATAAAAGCCCTGTAGCTGACCCAGAAACCATATCCCAGGGTCCTAAGGGAGCAAAAGCTTCTATGGCTAAATATCCTGTGCCCTCTGAAAGGGATTCCAGAGCCCTAGATAGATGGGGAAAGAAAATATACACCTCAGCAACTTTGGCTATGAGAGCATTAAATTGCCAGTTTCACATGTTGAAATATCAACAATTCCTGATGTCTCAGTTAAAACAAAAAATGAGCACACATTCAGAACAGCCTGAATTCAAGGAAATGCAGGATCTGGTGCATGCAGCTGAACAGGTGGGCAAACATACTTTACAATGCGGATTTGATTCATTGGAAGCATCCTGTAGAGCAGCTGTTATTGGCTCTGTCATTCGTAGACATGCTTGGTAAAAAGAGCAAACCTTCCCTGACCATGTTAAAGCAAAATTAGTAGATGCACCTTTACAACAAGATGTATTATTTGGTGTCAAAGCAGAAGAGGTTTTAAAGAAAATGGAGGATAAGGCTAAATCTATGCAAACGGTCAAGGATTTCTTGCAGGTACAGCCCCCTCGCTTCAGCAGAAATTGGCCAACAAAAAATTGGTCCTTTCCAGCTTCAGACAGGTCACAGAGGGGCAAATACAAAAGCCCAAGGGGCAGAGGTCAGCCACAGGGCCCTTACAAACCTCGCCAATGGGGTTCTGCTACCCAGAAAGGAGGAGAAGACAGGCCCCAAGCTAGCAGAAGGCGGATGCAATGACTCTGTCCTCAAACTACCAAGCAAATCTCTCCTGGCAACACCCTTGGGAGGAAAACTAGCAATTTTTGCAGACAACTGGCACATCATCACAAAAGACAAATGGGTTCTAAACATCGTCTCTCAAGGATACAGATTCCACTTTCATACCTTACTAAGGATCCAAAGGAATGCCAAACCTGCCACCAAATCAATGGGCAGAGGCACAAAAACAAATTACAGCCTCATGAACATGAGAGCCATTCAACAGGTACCTACACAGGAGCAAGGACAAGGATTTTACTCAAGACTCTTCCTAGTTCCAAGAAAGGACAAAGCATGGAGACCCATTCTGGATCTTTCAATTCTGAACACCTATCTGCAAGTGCCAAAATTCAAGATGCTAACACTGCAGCAGCTTCTTCCCATGCTGGGCAAGAATGCTTGGCTAGTCACTTTGAACCTCAAGGAGGCATACCTGCATGTCCCTATCAGACAAAATTGCAGAAGATACCTCCGCTTCATTGCAGGTTCAACACATTATCAATTCTCTGCACTGCCCTTTGGCTTATCTACTGCGCCCAGGGTCTTCACAAATGCCTGGCACCAGTAATTGCATACTGCAGACAAAGAGGAATTCAAATATACCCATACCTGGATGACTGTCTTATTCAAGCAGAAAGCAAGGACATTCTTTTACAGCATCTGGCATTTGTCAAACACCTAAGTTGCCTAGGGTACACAGTAAAAGAAAAGAAATGAAAACTAGTGTCCTCACAAAACATATTATTCCTGGGTGCCAGCTTGAATACAATGGCCCAGATGGCTTATCTCAAGCCAGACAAACAACAACAGCTGTTCAGTATTTCAAAATAATGGCAACAAAGACCCAACTCCCTGCAAGTAAAATTCTGCAGGCCTTGGGATTCATGGCATCTTGCATATTACTAGTACCATTTGCAAAACTGCATATGAGGAAATTACAATGGTACCTGAAGTGTATGGACTCAGCACAGCCACAGCTTGGAAACCATGATTCCACTCATTCCCTGCCTTCAACAGGAGTTTCTATGGTGGGCACAGGCATGTCACCTCAACAAGGGTCAGCCTGTCACCTTACCCACAGCCAGGCAGACTATGACAACGGATGCATCGGACTATGCCTGGGGAGCACACATAGCAGGACAGTGCATTCAGGGCAAATGGGCTACAGATCAGAGACACCTGCATATCAATCAAAAAGAAATGCTAGCAGTGCAGAATACCCTAACAGCTTTCAAGGACCTTATACACCCAGGACAACTACTAATAAGGACAGACAACACCACAGTTATGTGGTACATAAACAAGCAAGGGGGCACACATTCCTATCCTCTATGCAGGCAAGCAATGACCTTGTGGAACACTGCACTGTCTTACCAGGTTCAATTACAAGTGCAATTCCTGCCAGGAAAGAAAAACACATTGGCAGATGACCTAAGCAGAAACATCATGGATCCACACGAATGGAAACTAGATCCACAAGTATTTGCAATGATAGCTCAAAAATGGGGACGCCCAGACATAGATCTGTTTGCAAGCCCCCACAACCACCAACTTCAAAAATTTTGCACAAGGACCTTCCATCCACTAGCTTGGAAAGTGGACGCCCTCTCATTCAGTTGGAAAACATTAACAGTGTATGCCTTTCCTCCACTGCCTCTTCTAGCAAAGGTACTGCTGAAATTCAGATTAGAGAGGCCACAAATGATTCTCTGTGCACCAGACTGGCCACGCCAACATTGGTATCCAATTTTAAGGAACATGGCCCAGGGCCCACCATGGATTTTGCCACAAATTCCTCACCTGCTCACCCAGCGAGACAATCTGATTCTACACAGCCAGCTCAAGACTTTAAACCTGGCTGCATGGCAAATTACCTAAACAACCAGCCAACACCTTTATCCAAAGCTGTCATGGATGTCATTCTGGAGGCCAGGAGGCCCAGCACCAGGAAAACCCATTCAGACAAATGGAAAAGATTTTGCGCTTGGAACCAGGCTAAAGGCCTAAATCCCCTGGAGCTGAACATTCCTCAGATTCTACAATATTTAACTGAGATGTTACACAAAGGACTTTCCTTTTCATCTATTACGATCCACGCCTCAGCAATTTCAGCTCATTACAGCACGGATCCTCCTTTATTTTCACATCCACTCCTAAGACAGTACCTCAGAGGAGCTAAGAACGTAAGATCGCCAAGGAGAGCTCCAACACCTACTTGGGATCTCAACTTTGTCCTGGAAAAGCTTACACTGCCGCCCTTTGAACCAGCTTTTTTAACTGATTTAAAATTTCTTTCATGGAAAACTGCCCTACTACTAGCAATAACCTCAGCTAGAAGAGTCCCAGAGCTACAGGCACTAATGGCAGTGGAACCTTTCCTCATTTTTCATCAAGACAGAGTTTCTCTATGAACTAATCCTTCCTTTATGCCAGAGGTAGTATCCAGTGTGGCCCTAAACCAAACCATTCACTTGCCCACCTTCTTCCCAAATCCCCAGAACAAAGGAGAAAGACTCCTGCACTCTTTGGACATTCACAGGCAATTACGTTACTACTTGGATAAAACTAAGGCTTTCAGAAAAACTGACCAGCTCTTTGAAGCCTATGCTACAGGATCACAAGGAAAAGCTATCTCAAAACAGACCATTTCTAAATGGATAGGAAATTGCATACGTTTCTGCTACACACATCATGGGAGACCAGTACCTACTAACATTGGGTCCCACTCCACCAGGGCTACAGCTACATCAGCCTTTCTCAGGGGAGTGCCAACCAAGGATATTCTGGAAGCTGCTACTTGGAGTTCAGTGCACACCTTCACCAAACACTATCACTTACCTCTTTACTCTAAGACTAGAGCTGGTTTTGCCACTGCAGTTTTGCAGGGCCTACTAGCTTCTTCTAACCCTGTTTGACTCCACCTCCCCTTCTTAGCTTTGGGATTCAACCCAAGTGTGATGACTGCAGCAGGGTAACACAATGAACATAGTACAGTTTTGTACCTACCATAAATGAAGATGTTAGAGTATTCACCCTGCTGCAGTCCAGGTTACCCTCCCTCCATCCCCTCTGAACTAGCTGAACTTATCTCTACCACTTTATCTTATTCTACCTCTGTGGTATATTTGCTTGTACCTAAGGGTTTTGTTTTATTTTTATATAGCTATTTATATATATAAATATATATATATATATATATATATATATATATATATATGTGTGTATGTGTGTGTATATATATATATATATATATATATATATATGTGTGTGTATATATATATGTGTATATATATATATATATATATATATATATGTGTGTGTGTGTGTGTGTGTGTGTGTGTGTGTATATATATATATATATATATATATATATATATATATGTGTGTGTGTGTATATGTATATATATATATACATATACATATATATATATATATATAGCCTACCTTTTGGGGGCACCTGACATCTGGGGCAAGAAAAACTGAAGAAAATGACGTCGGATGCCTCTTATATACCCCTGGTGCACTAACGTCAGGGAAGAAGCGACAGCAATCGACGCCGGACCAAGACTTTGGAATTCGGGCCGACTGCGGGACTGCCTGACGGCAGGATAACCAAGTGTGATGACTGCAGCAGGGTGAACACTCGAACATCTACATTTATGGTAGGTACAAAACTGTACTTTGTGGCTGAAGGCTGGAAAAATATTGATTCAGTGATATTAGTAAGGAAATTATTGACAGCATATGTTCAAGAACAATTGCTTCAGATTGAAAAAAACAAAAACTAAGTACCAGAAAGTAAAACATACTACACATTTTGCGTTCCTAAAGAAATTATGATACTTCATGTCAAGATTTACCACAGTTGATGTGCAGCGATCATGGAGTTTTAAAGGTTCATAAGGTTCATTTGCTGCTATATAATTCTGCCAAACTGAAATCTAAACCAGTGCACAGAAGATTAATTACAGATTTTATGGTAGAAAAATGGTCACTATGTAAAACTAATTGGAGTGATGAATGCAGTGGAAAAACTGCAGAAGGAATGTGGAAAGTTTTGAGAGAGAAATTAAGCACAAAAATCAAAAAATGTTTTAACATCAGGATTTAGGCATACAAGATCAGTTGGGATATATTTCCATGAAGAACAAGATACCTGATTAAGGTGAGAGACAAAAATATAAGAAATGGAAAAGAAGTTCAACTACAACTTTGAAAACTGAAATAAACAAGCTGGGCAAACAAATTTAAGCACGGTGAGAGACAAGATCAAGAAAAAGTTTAAAATTTATATAAAGATATTGAACACAATAGAAAAAATTTTAGATGCATAAGATGTGAAAGGAGATAAGACATACAAATTGTCCAAATGTGTGTAGATTCTAAAATGTATTCTCAGACACAACAGATTATAAATATATTTACAAAATCTTAATGCAATACAGTTTGGCTGCAAAAAGAGGGGTGATAAATTGTTCTAGTGACATCTAGCTAACCTTAGATACTGGAATCAAATTAGATTATATTGAAGACCTGTGCAAACTAGATCAAAACAAAGCACAGGGAGGATACGGAATTAATAATGACCTGAGAACACATACATACAAATATTTCAAGCACTGGCATTAATGCCGTAGCTTGCTAATACAGTAGAGTCGATTATCCAAAATGTCAATTATCCGAATGCAGCCTTCCTAAGTTTTTGGGTAGGAAAAATGATAAAGTCTGAATATGTAAACATACGTATTCGCTTGTGCATGTGTTTTAGCTTGTAGCCCGCTCTTGTGTGAAAAATATTCTTTATTGTCCACTGAAGTAACTGAAAAGTGTGTTCCCTGCATGCAGAAAAAACAATATTTTAGAAGTTATTATCCATTTCAATGTATGCTTGATTATCCCAACAGTTTGATTATCCAACCTACCCTAGGTCCCAATTAATTCGGATAATCAACTCTCTACTGTATACCAAAACACTTGTTCCCATAATAGGTGTCCAAGCTGTTCTTAAAAACATCGAAACTAATACTTCCTTTAATGTAATTAGGTCTGTTCCATGCATCGGCTGCTGTGTCAGAGAACCAATTAGTACACTTCTCATTCCTATGGAATCTTGTACAGAGGTTGTCTGATTTAGTGCTTTTTGATGACCCCAAACGTTGCTAGAGGTAGTTTTCTCTGTGTCCTATATACCTGAATAAAATCTCCTCTTAGATAATCTGTAAGAGACACTGTACAAGTTCAAATATTTTAGTCTTTCATAATAACTTAAATTTTCGCATCCATGGATGCCCTTGGTATATTTCCACTGTATTCTTTCCATTTTACTCATGCTTGTTTTCTTACAGGGTTTCCATATTGTTATTCCATACTCAAGTTTGGGTCTGATGTAACTAACAAACAATGACTTCATTATTTTTGATTTCCTAGACTTTATAAGTCGTTTTATACAACCTATAGTTCTATAACTATCATTAACCAATTGGTTGACATGATTAGAAAAGCTCGTAGCTGAATCTACCCATATACCCAGGTCCTTAAATGAGTCTACAGTTTCAATTACTGTGTGCTGTATTAAATATTCATCTTTCAATTTATGTCTCCCAAATCTCATATGCTTAGTATTGAATGCATTTATCATCATATTATTCTCCAGTGCCCAAATAGTCAATTTAGTCAAGTTATTTTGCAGACATGCCTTATCTGTAACACATGATCAGTTTACCTAATTTCAGGTCATATGCATATAGTCTGTACAACACCTTCAGATGAAAAAGTTAGGTCTGAAAGATGCAGTCTTCATCAAGAACTTACATTACCATTATATTTATTATTTATACTGTGGTGGTGCTGCGGTAGTGTTGTCGCCTCACAGTAAGACGTCCTGTTCAATTCTCAGCTACTGCGTCTTGTGTGTGGAGACATGCGTGAATGGGCGTACCTTCGTTGAAGGTTGTGCGTCAGGGCCGGCAACTCGGCACGTAAAAATGTACTGCCAATCATTAGTGGACCGGAGTTCCGCTGTGGCGACCCCTAACCGGGAAAAGCCGAAAGACACAACAACTAGGCCATATAAATATGGGGAGATTCCTCAAGGTTGGACATATGTGCTTATTAAACCTGCCTTTAAGGGAAAGGGGAGTAGGACTAAACCTAGAGTCATATTAGGCCCTTAAGTCTACTTTCATGTGGAAAAATGATGGAGACTGTAATATTGGATAAGTTTGTCAGGGCTGGAATGGTTTTGACTTGAAACCATATATCAGCGTGCATATGTTGAAAATAGATCTATTACCACCTGCAATGTGATGTTTTATAACAGTATAACAACATCTGTGAATGAAAAAATTGTGCATTGACATAATTTGTATAGATTTAACTTCAATATTTGACAGGGTCAGACAGCACTGATCAATAAATTGGAACAACTAGGGATTGATTTACTCTTGATAAAATGGATAGCTGCATGGCTTACAAATAGGATATGGAAAGTATCATACAGCAATTGGACAGGTAAAGTTCTTGATTACATTTAGGATGTCCCCAGGGACAAAATAAGGAAGTTTAAGATTACCTGATTTGAAGGGATATTTTAAAAATACACTGTTAAGGCTGCTATTCATAATACAAGCAGAAAGCTACAGGAAAGGGATGATGAAGTAAGGAAAGAGTGGCATTTTGGATGCAGATTCTTAAGGGGAATAGTAGAAGTCCTACGAAATATTCATAAAGTTGCAGCAAGTGTACTAAGAACTAAGCCAACATGAAAATGGAGAAAGGAGACCCTGCCAATAGGGATATTCTCAGTTAGGGGTTCAGGAAATAAATGAGGGGCTGAAATTCACTGGAGGAGGCTAATAAAGGAACCAAGGTAATGAGAACTAATAAATAGAGAAGGAAAGCTAATAAAATGGGAAGAGGCCAAGAAGATATTTGGATTGCTGGCTAGTGGTTGCCTTCCGTGTCGGAGATTATCAGAATATAGACAGAGAGAAAGGGGTAGGGAAAGCCTAAATGAAAGACTTGCACTGGTTAAGTTTTTAATAAAATCTAGAACAGAAACTGCTGTTAAAAAGGGGTTAGTAGGAGGGTGTATAAAATATTGCACAGTACCTATAAGAAGAGTCCATCAAAAGAGGTCAGGAAAGACTTGGAAGAGAGATTATATGTGCATTTCAAAAAAAAAAAAAGTGGGAGGACATGTATGGTTCCCAAATATGCAATAAGGCCGAGTGTAATGAGTTGTCAGACTAAAAATTCCTCTACAGAGTACCCTTGTGAGGAATTCTGGGCAAGCAAATGATTGTAATTAAAGAAATATTTTTTTTTTGAGGCTAGCATGCAGGATCAGAATTGCCTAGACGTAGTAAGGCCTTGTTTAGTTTAATTTCAGTAGCTGCCAAAAAAACAGTTACTAGAAAATGGAAATCAAAGTCTAAACCAGCCGTAGTGAGTATTGCAACAGCGATAAAAGAACAAGAGGAGGTGTTTTTAGAAAATGGTATGAGTAAGTAACAGAACAAAATGGAATTTGTGGGAACAGTACATGAAGGAAAATGTTTTAGAAGAGGAATGAGATTTAATAGAAGGCAGAAACCAAACAATTTATGTAGTTGGTTTAATTGTATTGGATGTGTGACGTATAATTTTTGTAAATGCGAACTTGGTTTAAATGGTTTATTTACTTTTATATAAATTTAAGTTTGCCTGCATAATTCAGTAAAGGTGCTAAGGATCATTCTAGTTCCAAGAAAGGAGGGCACCTGAAAGGACCATTTTGGACCTCGCAGTGCAAGTTTCTGAATATCCCAAAGTTCAAAATGCTTAGCTCCTCTGATGGCACATTGCAGAACTCTGGGAGTTCATATTTACCCCTTCTTTGACTAATTCAGAGAAAACTTACAGGCGAGATCTCAAACTCCTTGCCAGATCACTGTAGACTGCTTTCACCTTAAATCTTCAAAGTCACAAACTTTTCCTGAAACAAGGATCCTGTTTCTGGGAGCCCTTATAGATTTGGTCCAACAGAAAGCCTTCCTTCCCCAGGACAAGATCTTTCCTGACAGACTACCTGACCAGCCTATTTCCAAAATACATCCCAGCAAGGGAATTTCTGAGGACTGTGGAACATAGCATCCTCTGTTCATTCTGATGATCCCACTTGATAAGTTACACATGAGAACTTCATTGGTTCCTAAATAAAATGCTTTGGAGCAACATTCTCAACGTCTGGATACCTTACTGCTGCTCCTTCCATGCCTGAAGAGTGAGCTTCTATGAAGAACACCATATGGCAGAACCAAGGAGCAGATTTCTCTGTATGAGAAGCAGACAAAACCATCACCATGGACAGTTCAGACATAGGTTGGGGGCCTGCTTAGGTTCCCTGAAAGTGCAGGGCATTCTGGACACCACGGCAGAGAAAATATCTAGTAGCCATTTCTGATCTATACGCAGTCTGGCTGGCCATAAAGGTATTTCAACAGAACTTAAGTTCAGAGACATGTTAGATCTGAGCAGTTAACACTATAATTATGTGGAACAAAAACAAGGTTGTACACTGTCCTACACATTCTGCAGCCTTACAAGAAAAATTTGTATGATGGACCGCAGTATAATATTCAGACTGACAATAACAGTAATGCATACATTGTTGGAAACTCCTGGTGTTCTGGCTGAAGTGTGATTCTCAAACAATCTGGAAATATATTGCTGATTGAACAGTATTTCTCTTGGCATTTTAACCTTTCAGAGTTCTGCATTGTTTTAATTTTGCCTGACTGAATTATTTTATATATTTTATGGCACTTCACTAAAAAAAAATGCACTTTATTTTTCTTTTGCCTTTTCTTAAAAGTACTCAATTGCATTTATTATGCTGCATTTTTACTGCTTGGTAGTAGCCTGATGAAGTTGTAACTGTTATTCTAAGCCTTTTGGTTTAAGCACTTGGGCTTCAGACCAGTTTTTTTTACATTAAGAAGATTTGTGGTCTGCACTGTTGTGGCAGAACAGGTAGCTTACATCCTTCTAAGTTGGGAGTTGCTGAAGGCTTAGTGTCTGTTATTCTAAGTGTATTAGTTCTGGTTTAAGCACTTGGGCTTCAGGCCAGTTATTTTACATTAAGAAGGTTTGTGGTCTGCACTCTTGTGGGAGGAGAGGGTAGAATCTGCCCTTCTGAGCTGGGAGTGTCTGGTTAAAGGCCTATTGTGCCTGCTTATTTGAACAGTTTCTTTCTGAAATTGGTACGCCTTGTTTGCTGTAACATAGACTAGATTCAGACCTGCTGAAACTAGCTTTGTTTGTATAACTTGAGCACTAATCCAGACCATCTTTTTTTGAAGAAGGTTCCCCTGCACCTTAGTGGCAGGAGTGTGCAGTTAGAACTTGTCTGATTGAAGACTGCTGGAACGGGGCTCAGTTGTTAGATTTTTATTGATTAATTGGTTAATTTGTTTAAATCAGTTTGCTCATTTGCTACTGTTATATTTGAAAAAAAATACACTTTATGCATTGCCGCTTAGCTAGGGTTAAACTATTCCCGGCACTATAAAGTCTACTTTTCAAAGTTTCCCTTAGAACTAGCCAGTTTTTTAGGTTTAGCACTTGTCTGTTTCTTTGAGTTCAGCACTTGTTCAGAACTCGTTGTAAGCACTAAATAAGCTACAAATTACTACAGCACTCCACTTTCCTTACTTGTCTAGAGGAAAACAGTTTTTAGTACTTTAATAAATAAGCACCTATCCAGACATGTCTAAGGGCCAGCTCCCGGTGTTTTCTCCTGTCTACCTGATTAATCTGGGCATCTTGGGGCAATGCAGCAATTGCCTCATGTACGCAGACAACCCTCTCCTCCTACCATCCAACACTACAACCTGTGAGAGATGCACTTGTATAGCCAAACTGGAAGCAAAGCTCTCTCTACCCAAGACTGGACTAGACAGTTAAGAGGAGAAAGTAAACACTTGCACCACACCACACTCATCACATAGTCCCTCAAAACCTACACCACCAAAACACACAGACAGAAACACAAAACACACCTACATTCGCGGAGGCTCTGAATAAAAATCTGCTCAAGCAACAGAGACCTCCAAAGCAGAAACGCAAGCAACTTCCACCCCCCAACACAGCCCAAATGACACATGGCCCACAAACTCAGTGTGCCACTCAACCACAGCCCATAAGGCATAATGGCGTACCCAACACTCCAGTCATAGGTGACTGTATAGTCAGGCACATTGATGTTCCACTCACCAGGCTAAACAAGGAGAAAGTTACTGTCAGCTGCTTGTCTGGTGCCAGGATCCACCACATAACGCAGGCACTCGGGTCACTCCACAACAAGTACAAATATGACTTTGTCATTGTTCATGTTGGTGTAAATGACCTGAGACTACATGAAAAGAGACATGGAGGAGCTTTCCGATCTTGTAGCCCAGGCAGGTATGACCCTAGCCCTGAGTAGCATCCTGCCATCACCCAGAATGATACCACAGTACAAGGACAAAATGATTGACTTCAACAATTGATTAAACTTCTGGATCCCAGTATCTGTCTGCCTGGGATGACATGATTGACAGACCACGATGCTTTGCCAGAGTCGGCCTGCACCTGTCGCCCTTTGGATTCCTGATACTGGCTAAGGCTTTTGCCACCCCTATTGTGCCTTTTTTAGGAAAGGTTCAAATGACAAATTCACCACCATAAGTACAAGCAAGCAAAATCTGAGGATAATGCTACTCAATGCTATAAGTCTAAACCTCAAAATGCATTCACTCGAGGCACTCCTTAAAATGGAAAACATAGTCATCTGTGCAGTGACAAAAACCTGGTTCAAGGCTCCAGAGAGCACCCCTGCATTACCAGGTTATAATTCATACCACACCTTTCAGCCACCTAACCTGGACCGAAACACTAAAGGCGAAGGCGTGTCCATAGTCATTAAGGATATCCACACCTCCAGGCCAGTTGCTCAGCATAATGCACCCGAGATTATCCAAGTGCAACTAACTCTGGGAAAGACCACAATCCAAACCGTAACTTGCTACGGATCCCCCACCATGCCCCAGGATTCCCACTCCTCATTTCTTGATACACTGGAAAATATTAGGGTACAACCCAACAACCTAATAATGGGTGATTTCAACTACCCCACAATTAACTGGGAAAACTATTCGTGTACCAACTCTTTTTTGCTCAACATTTTCTGGAATTCATAAATTCCAACACCATGGATCAACTTATCCACACCTCCACCAGGGGTAGCAGTATCCTAGACCTGGTCATTACCAACATGGGCGACTGGTGTTCCACACCAGAGGTCAATTTTCGTTGGTCAGATCTATCACAAGCTAATCACCCTAGACATTCACATCCTTCCCCCACCCCCATTAGGGAAACCACTGTAAAAAAAAAATGTCTCCAAAGCCAACTTCACGCTTTTTAAGACGGAAGTGGCAAACTTCACGACACCCATGCAGACGGACAATAGAGGTACGACTGCTGAATCCTACACAAATACACTTACACAAGTGCATGGATCGTGCTATCCCTAATGGAACCAAGATGCTATCCTCCAAAAAACGAAGCCAATCTGGTTGTCCCCTGCCATAAATGAACTCGACAATAGAAGAAAGAAACTGTTACAAAAAATAGTAAAATCCCATGATTGGAGGAATTCCCTGGTCAGCCTCCGTAAGAAGCTGAGGTCCCGCATAAAATCCTCTAAAGCTAGTTACGAAAACAAAATCGCCACTGATTCTAAAGACAACCACAAAGCATTCTATTGCTATGTCAAGAATCTCAATGGCAATACTCAGATCTGCTCTGAGTTACAGCACAATGGCGCAAATGTACAGAACCAACCAATATTGCCAACATCCTAGGTTCAGTGCTAACTTTACCGCCCTCTCACCCCCTAAAGGGCCCATCTCTATTCTCTATACTGGAAGAATGCAAAGTTCCTGTAATCACGGCTGCACAGGTAAAAACCACACTCTCCAAAGCCAAGAACACAGCATCCATGCGAGCTGACAACATCCCAGGCTGCGTTTTACATGAACTACAGAATGAACTGGCACCCCACCTAAACAGAATGTTCAATCATAGCTTCATCTCAGACTTTGTGCCCACTAAATGGCACACAGCAATGGTTATCCCACTCCGCAAATGGAGAGGCAACAACAGACCCCATGAACTACCTCCCCATTAGCCTAACGAGCCTGGTCTGCAAGGCCATGGAACGTATCATCATGGAACTTATAAACAAAGACATGGGTAATCTCCAAACTCTGGATCCCACTCAATTCGGGTTTGTAAAAGGCAGATCATGTCTCCTAAACCGAATAGACTTCTTTGAAGCAGTCACCAAAGCCGTCGATGAGGGTAAGGTGGTTCACGCAGCTTATCTAGATCTCGCCAAGGCTTTCAACACCATCCCCCACTCTGGAATTCTAGATAAACTCACTAAACTAGGTATAAATCCCTATGTCACAAGATGGGTTGCCAACTGGTTCACTGACAGAACCCACACTGTGAAAGTAGCAGACTCCAAATCAGACTTCAAACCAGTGACAAGTGGAGTTCCACAGGGTTCAGTCCTGGGTCATCTCCTGTTTGGTATCTACTTTTCCGAAGTACAGGCTAACACAGAAGGTCTTTGGCTAACTAAGTTTGCAGATGACTGCAAACTAGGAGCCGTAATTGAAACTCCTAACAATGTGGACATCCTACAAAAGGACCTCACTGTGACAGATGCCTGGTGTCAAAGCCATGGCCTCATGCTCGGTGCCAAAAAGTGCATTGTCATCCCCGTTGGTAAAAAGTCTGTATTTATGAGCTATGACATAGGTGGTAGTCTACTTAACACTGAAAGTGTGATGAGACCTTGGGACACAGGTGGAGAGTAGTCTCTCCTTTGATAATCACATTGCCACAGTAGTTAGGAAATCCTGGTACGTGACACACCTCATCACAAAAGATTTCTTATCCAGGAAAAAAGGTCCCCTCTACTTGTCACTCATTAGACCCATTATAGAGGACAACGCCCCTTCTGGTATGTACCTAACAAGACCTCAGTAACAACTGGAATGACTGCAGAAATACCTCAGAGGATTACCAGCCTAAAACAGATGCCCTACGCAGATGGTCTCAAAAAACTGCAGTTTTACTTCATCACATATCGCCTACGCAGAGGCGATCTCTGCCTAACATGAAAACCCAGAGCTGTTGGACATGCTCCATTTAAAGAAATCCAAAACCCTCCGAGCCACACGCTCTACGGACCTAAACCTTGTCCCCACAATAAACAGATCATGGTTGGGGGATAGATTCCTGTCCCAGAGACTTCCCACTCTGGAACAAACTACCTATCTCTGTCAAACAAAGCCCCTCATTAGCACTCTTCAAGAAAAATCTTGATGGTTGGATGAGAAATAGGAAATTCACCCTGGGGATCACCTCTGTAGCTCTGCTCGGCAGGGGCACAGGAAAATAATTTTCCTGGGTGGCGAAAGCCAGGGTACCTTTTTGGCTAGGCTTATATAGGCCCTAGTGCCAATAGCCTAGTACCTACATATGAATGGGGTAGAGGGGAACTTATTTCGAGTTGGCTTGCATACCGTTGTTCATTTTCAGAGTATAAACGCTGTAATGATTCTCTGCATGAAAAGATTAATTTTGGTGCCTGTAACTCTAATGTTAATAAGTTACATGACTTGTTTTTAAGGTACAAAACTCTAGGCATTGACAATAGTTATCTTAAAGAATGCATTTCTAGAGAGATTGTACCTAAAGGGTTAAGGATATACAAATATCCTAATGTAAAAGAAGGTACTGTATTTTATGACAAATTTATTAAAAGTTTTGATAAATGTGGGCACGACATTAAGAGCTATGATTAGAGAGAATGGAAGGGAAATGGAGGTGGTACATGAGGAGACAGTAAAACTTAATCACACTATAGTTACTGATTTGATGTTCACCAAAGAGGAAGAGAAAGTAAATTATTTTAATATTAAAAAGAATGTGGAAGAAAGATGTACTATGATCTGAAGTAGGTAATTCATTTGTCAGCAACCTTTGGTTCTTGGATCCGAACTCAGATCCAAGCCGACAACTTATACATAGCTTAGAGATCTGAGCTCCTAGCCCCTCCCCTTACCCATAATCCCCTGCCAACCCTGACTGACCTCAGATCTAGTTTGCCGCTCTTGTGTACGCTTCTAGATTCTTGAGCTCCTGACGAGTGGTAGTTAAGTGACAGTTTTTTTGTTTAAAAAAATACTTATTTCTCACTTGTTATTTGTAGTTAACTGTTTGTGTGTGGTTAGGTTCCCTTTTTAGTGTAATTCCTCCCCCTCCTTCGCTGGTGCGTAGTGTGTGTGTGGACTGTTTTGTGTTGGGGCCTGGTCTGTGTGAGGTAGTTTAGTTTTAAATCTTTTTTTTTTTTTGTTGTTTAAAAAAAAAAAAACTATGTCGGAGGCCCCAAAGCCTATTTTCCCAAAGTGCACCGAGTGTGGCCATAAGCTTTCACCGGCGGATGGCCACACTCTGTGTGTTCGGTGCCTTGGGGTTGAACATCTCTCCTCTGGGTGTTCTATTTGTGCAGGGTTCAACCCCAGGGCACTGAAAGACCGTAGGTCGAAACTGATCCTCGCGGGACTTTTGCCCCCGGATCCGGCTTCGGCCTCCTGTACTCCCGTGGCGCCACCCCAGTCCTCGGTGGCGGCCACTCCTGCCTCCCTCCCCCCGGCCGGGACACAAACTCCTACTATAAAGTGCCGGAGGAGAGGGAGGCCAGGAGGGAGAAAAGGAGGGAGAAGCACCACAAGCGGCGGGCTGAGGCCTCCGCTTCGTCCCCTCCAGCTAAACGGGCTTCTCCCTCCACGGCTTCCAGGTCTCCTCCTCCTCGGCTCCGATCCCCCTGCTTTTCTTCGGGACCTGAGGAGGAGGAGACCCAATCTCTGTCGAGGTCATCGAGGCGGCACTCCCGGGCCGCCTCGGTGGCCTCTTCGAGATCTACATACAGCCTTTCGGATGTGGACTTGGACCGGATGATGCGAAGGTTCATCCAGGCCCAACTGCAGATGGGAGTGCTCATGCCCCCCCCCCCCTTTGGGGGGAGCTCAACACCTTTTTTTGCCCCGATAGCTCCTGCTCCGACCTGCTTTTCGGGTTCGGAGCCGGGCAGCATTGGAGCCGGGGGTGGGTCGGCGCCAACAGTATTGGGTACTTCGGATCCGACTCTGCCCTCGAGTCTGTCGGGTCCTTCCTTGTCGGATCCGAGCTCTCGAAGCCGTGGGATTCTGTGTGCCTTTGGCTCCATCCGGGTCGGAGCACACGGGTCCTTCGGATCTGATGGTCTCTGCTCCGGTTCCGATCCCTCCATCGGATCCAAGTGGGAGTCGACTTTCAGATCCCAGAGAGAGCGACTCCCCCTCTACCTTCGATGCAGTGGAGAGGGCTCTGTTGAGGGCATCCGGACCCCCGGCCCTTGCTTAGCTCCACCCCGCACTCCCTCTCGGCTGAGTCAGGCTTCTATCACCCGCCCTCAGGGACAGCCTGCTTTGATGTCTCAGGTCGTTCCTTGGAACAGGTCGTTGCTGGTGAGACCTCCTCGGACAGCCCCCCGAGGATGTGCCTCATAAGCACAAGTGTAAGAGGAGACACGTGGACTCCACCAAGTCCTTAACAGAAGACACAGACTTGGATGAAGGGGAAGGCTCCCCTATATCACCCCCGAAGATGTCTCCTTCGGAGACATCATGGAATTGCTCAGGATTGGGGGGGGGGGTCTGTCCCCAAGGCTTCCTCCGACAAGTCCGTGTTCCTGGAGGCATTCGAAGCAGGACCGTCTATCTCTTGGGTGTCCCCTCCGCCTGTACCCTGGTGGACCTTATTACCACCAGGGCGTGGAAGGAGCCGGACACTGTGGAGCCAGTTCCCAAACGCCCCAATCTAATTCTGAGCCCCCCTGCGGACAGATCCCACTGGAGCAAGGGTCCCCCCGTAGATGCCATGTTGACGGCGGCAGCCACCAAGAGGGAATTAGCTCAGGAGAGTCCCTCGGTCCATCCACCGAGCAAAGAGTCCCGCTCGATGGATCGCCTGGGGAAGCGGGTTTTTAGTTCAGCGACCTTCTCAGTAAGGTCTCTGAACTATATGGCACACATTATAAGGATGCAGCAAGACCTTATCAAAGAGTACGCTGCTCCCCCCCCCCCCCGGAGTCCATGTCGGCGGAGGACGAGCAGTTGTACTCCACTCGCATGGCCACTCAAGATCGATTTCTAATACCTCTATGCGGTTCCTGTCCCATGCTACAGAGGGAGCCGCTAGAGCCAGCGGAGCAGGCCTAGTCATGAGGCGCCAGGCCTGGCTCCGACATTGTGACTTTGCGGAACCCTTTAAGGCGTCATTTGCGAATGCCCCTTTTGATGGTTCTGCCTTATTTGGCAAGACCGTTTGCGACACTTTAGTCCAGAGCGAAAAGGATGGGAAGACGTTGTCTGCCATCGGAGTCCGCTTCTCCGCTCCCCAGAGGTCCTTCTCCAAGAACCAAAAGGGACAGAAGAAGATGTGGTTCTGGAAATCGCAACATTCCCAGCCTGCTCTGGACAACCAGTCCTTCCGTGGCAGAGGAGGACAGGGAGGACGCCGCATCTAGAGGCAGAGGGGCCCCGAAGAATTTTGGGTCCAGAGAACCTTTCTCTGACCGACCCACGCAACAACCCTGAGAGGTTGCCCGACTGCTCCACTCTGGAGGCAGTCGGGGGGCGTTTCTCGAAGCACCTGGCAGTTTGGGAGTCCATCACATCGGATCGCTGGGTGTTTTGTATCATATCCAGAGGGTACCAAATTCCCATATCTCATGTCCTCAGATCCTAAAGCCTCCCCGATGTACCACCCGATCAGAGGAAGGCAGCAGCTGCAGAGGTCCAGCAGCTGCTAGAAAAAGGAGCCATCCAACCCATCCCCCTAGACCAGCTCGGATTAAGGTTTTACTCCAGGTTCTTTCTGGTGCCAAAAAAGACGGGGGACTTAAGACCAATCCTAGACCTCTCCCTTCTGAACCTGTCGGTAACCAAAGAAAAATTCCGAATGGTCACTCTTCAGTCCATTCTCCCCCTACTTCGGGAGAACGACTGGATGTGCTCTATAGACCTCAAGGATGCGTACTACCAAATTCTTATGGACAGACGATCCAGGAAGTTTCTCCGCTTCCGGCTAGGAGCCAGTCACTACCAGTTCAGGGTCCTTCCCTTTGGTCTCACCACAGCCCCCAGGGTGTTTACCAAAGTATTAGCAGTGATAGCGGCCCACCTGAGACTCCAGGGAATGCAGGTGTTTCCATACCTGAACGACTGGCTCCTGACCGCCCCGACAAGGCATCTGCTTTGCTCAGCGAGGGACTACTTCCTCCGGCTGGCCCCCCAGCTGGGCATCACCATCAATATGAACAAATCCTCTCCTGCTCCTACCCAGGTGATAGAGTTTATAGGGGCCAAATTGGACACAAGAAATCTCCTAGCATTTCTGACCGTGGAACGTCTTCAGAACCTGAGGCTGCATGTATAGGCCATCCTCCATTCTATAGCTCTACCGGTGGGATTGGTCCTGAGGGCTCTAGGCTCCATGGCGGCAGCAATTACTCTTCTGCCATTGGCTCGTCTCAACATGAGGGTATTGCAATGGACCCTTCAAGTCCAATGGTCGTTTCCTCGTTAGCCCCTGCACCATCTTATTTCCATCAGCAGGGCGTGCAGGACGGCTCTCGTATGGTGGCTCCAATCCCCGGCACTCCATACGGGACGTCCCTTCTCCACGCCACCTTCCCTCGCCATGGTGACCACGGACGCCTCTCGCCTCAGGTGGGGGGGGGCATTGCACAGGCAAGACAGTCCAAGGTACGTGGAACGACACAGAGACCTCCTTGCATATCAATGTCCTGGAGATGAGGGCGGTGCTATTGGCGTTGCGAGCACTAAAGAACCTTCTTCCGGTAGGGACTATTGTGATACAGACGGACAACATGTCAATGGTCTGGTACATCAACAAACAGGGGGGAACCAGGTCCTATCCTCTTTGTCGAGAGGCCATGAGAGTGTGGGAATGGGCAATTTCTACCAACTGCTTTCTTATTGCAACGCACATTCCGGGACAGTCCAACATACTGGCGGACAGAATCAGCCGCACCCTTCTTTCCCCTTACGAGTGGTCTCTCAACCCCCAGGTAGCAAAGCGAATTTTTGCCGTGTGGGGGCAACCCTGTTGCGATCTCTTCGCCTCTCCCTCAAATACGAAATGCAACAGTTACTTCGCCCTACTTCCCCCTGTCGGGGAATCCCCGAGAGAGCTCTGGTGCATGCTTGGTCCCCCGGTCTACTTTATGCCTATCCTCCTCTGCCCTTGATGCTGAAACTCATACAGAAAGCCAGTCGGTTGGGGAGCAGGATGATCCTCATTGCTCCATTCTGGCCTCGTCAAACTTGGTTCCCCTACCTGTGGTCTCACCTGGTAAATCCGCCTTGGATTCTAGATCCCCTCCCGGATCTAATATCTCATCCCCTAGACCTCCCGATCCCGAATCTGGACAACCTCAAGCTGACAGCGTGGCTGCTCCAGTTCCACTCTTAGTCAGGACTCCCGGAATCTCTTCACCGGTTAAAGCCATTCTCGTAGCAGCACATAAACCTTCCACTAGGAAAGTCTATCGTAGTAAGTGGAAGCGCTTCTCCATCTGGGCGGAGAATAATAACCTAGACCCCTTCACAGCTCCATTACTGTCTGTCTTGGAGTTCCTTACAGGTCTCTTCCATCAGGGGGCTAGCTGCTCTACGGTCAAGGTTCAACTAGCAGCTTTTTCTTATTACCATGTGGGGCATGAATCAGGCCCCTTGATTACAGTGAAATTGTGCAAGTCCTTTCTCAAGGGTACTTTGGGTACTTTCTTGCTCAGACCTATCAGAGAAATTGTACCCCCTTGGGATTTAGCTCTAGTTTTGCAGGCCTTGACAGCTCCCCCTTTTGAACCAGCTGCCTCGGTCGATCTTAAGTACCTTTCTTGGAAAACGGAGTTCCTAGTCGCCATTACTTCGGCGAAAAGAGTTTCCGAGCTTCAGGCCCTTTGTGTGAAACCCCCATACTTGGCTTTTCATCAGGATAGAGTGTACCTCAGGACCAGTCGTTCTTTTCTTCCCAAGGTGGCTTCAGAGGCCAATATCAATCAGTCCATTAACCTACCAGTTTTCTTCCCTAAGTATCAGAACAAGGGAGAATACAAACTTCACTCCTTAGATGTGCACAGACAACTGCGCTTCTACATTCACAGGACTGCTGGTCATAGGCAATCCGACCAGTTGTTCATTTCCTTTTCCAAATTTAACCTAGGTAAATCTGTCTCTAAGATCACTTTATCACGATGGATCTCACAGTGTATTCTCTTGGCCTATGACACTTCTGGGAGGCCTGCACCTCAGGGAATTCATGCGCACTCTACTCATTCTGTATCTACCTCTGCAGCCTTTAGATCCAGAGTTCCACTGGATGATATTTGTTCCGCGGCCACCTGGGCCTCATCTCATACCTTTATCAACCATTATAAGCTGGACATTATCTCCAGAGGGAGAGCGTCCTTTGGCTCTGCAGTGCTCCGGAACATCCTTCCATTATGGCCACCCAAGATTCAGGTAGCTGGGGACTCTGTCCCAAAGGTTGCTGACAAATGAAGTACCTACTTCAGATTAAAAGTTATGTACTCACCATAACGTTCCATCTGAGTAGGTGACTTAATTTGTCTGCAACCACCCCCTCCTCCTTCCCCCTGGCCCTCAGAAATTTTCTTGTTCCTGTATGTCCTTGTATTATATCCTTCGGGATGTATTAGCCTTCGGCTTTTTTGTATACGGGCAAACGTGATCTGAGGTCAGTCAGGGTTGGCAGGGGATTATGGGTAAGGGGAGGAGCTAGGAGCTCGGATCTCTAAGCTATGTATAAGTTGCCGGCTCGGATCCGAGTTCGGATCCAAGACCCAAAGGTTGCAGACAAATGAAGTCACCTACTCAGATGGAACGTTATGGTGAGTGCATAACCTCTTATTATTTAAAAGTAAGTGTAAAAAGCTTGACTGGGACCTACTTGAGTACAACGAGCAATGCTCTTACCCAAAACCAAATAGTAAGTACAGACGGAGTCATGGGGAACCATACAGGGGCAGTGAGAGGAAAGTGGCGGTTAGAATGGATGTGTAAATTATTATACACATGGTGACCATGATTATTCACGTTACTATATTGAAGTCAACGACCCTTTAGAATTTCCAGAATTGAGGAGGTCCAAGAGATAAGACAGAAAACATCAGTACAGTACTACCAAAGGGGGCCCCCCAAACCGAATAAGTTATTAAGTGGGATAGTGAGGATTTGGAAGAAAATGGTGAAGAAAATTTATCACAGACTATTAAGGTGTTGGGTTATGGGTATAACCTTAACGATTTTAGTATGTACAGCTACGGTAGTTTAGATTTTACTGGCATACACTTTTGAGTTATTTAGCAAGGGGTTTAAATTTATCCCTAGTTGCAAAAGGTAGATATCAGATGTCTTGATAGATTTGAAAATGAAATTATGTTCCAAAGTAAAACATAGTTGGTGTACTTAATGAAGTTAAGAAAAAACTACTATCAACCCACCATTGCACAGTCAAAGAATTTCGGGGCACAAGTGGAAATTGAACTGAGGAAGTGTTTAAATAATAGGAAAATTCAGTTTAATTTAACTAAAGAGGAGAATGAATTAATAAAAACACTTGGGGACAATGCATATATTAGAATTATGAAGCCTGAAAGGGGGTGATGTTGATGGACAGTATTGTATATTGTGGCAAAATGCTGGAAATATTAAATGACACTACGAGGTACATTCGGGTATCAAAAAATTAAATTAACCTAGCATACAGGAAAATAGACTTTGTTTTAAAGGAAATGCTGGATGAAGACTTGATAAACCAAGATATTTATACGTATTTAGTTATGGACAAACCAAAATTACCTTCTATTTTCGGAATCCCGAAAGTACACAAAGATTTCCTTAACCCTCCTTTAAGGCCCATTGTGGCCGCTGACCATTCAAAAACATATCCTTTGGCCAAATATTTGGATAAGTTGAAAACTGTTTGGACATCACAAAGGGAATAGTAAAAGATTCTTGGGATTTCTTGAAGAGTGTGAAAGATGAGTGACTGGACATACAAGATTTGTTTAATGTCATACCCCACAAGGTTAATATGGAGTGGTTTGGGGAGGCCGTTCACAATCATAGGGGATTTGATAGGGGCAATTTTTTGGTTTGTACAGATGTCATGGACTTGGTTCTAGGACATAATTTTCTCTTTTCCAAAGGATAATTTTTTAAATAGATTAAAGGGGTAGAGATGGGGACATGTTGTGCCCCCACCTACTCAAATATTGTCCTGTTAGTGTTGGAAGAGAAATGATTTTTCTTCTGACTACGCAAAATATTGGAATTAATACAGGTGTTATTTGGATGATATTTGTATATTTTGGACATTGACCAAGTTGATGGAATTTATTTGTTATCTTAACCAAACCACTGAATTCTTGAGGTTCACCCATTGTATTACCGATAAAGAAATGCATTATTTGGACGCTACTATTTGGAAAAACGAGGAGGACAAGAAATTTAAGTCCACTATCTACAGAAAGGATATCTTCTCTAATTTCTATCTTTACTTCACCAGCTCACATCCTTTTAGGCAGAAGAGAAGTACCCTTAAGAGACAATTTGTACGTAGTTCAAGGATGACCTCAGTGGATGTAGATTATGACTTGGAAAGTCAAAAATTAAAAAATGTTTCTTGCAAGAAAATATCCACAATAATTAATAGAGGAAGTTATGAAAGAAGTGAATGAATGTAGATCTGGGAAATATGGTCCTATATTAGGCATAACACTTGATAATGGGTGTGATGCCTGTAATCACAACAGTAAAAATGGGGACATCATGGAAGAATCCACAAACCAAGGGGGGATTTTATTATCAGTTTCAGTTACGACACTCCTGGTATCGGGGAAGTTATTACAACACACTGGGAAAAATGTAGGTGTTGCTCAGATTTGGAAGTACTTTTCAAAGCACCCCTTCAGTTTACCTATAGGAAGGGTAGGAATTTAAAAGACTTATTGGAGAGTAGGAAAGCATTAGCAAATGGGAGAAAAGATGCATTCAAATGTGGGACTTACTCCCAATGCCCCTATATGGAGAATAAGGAAACTATACACATTGCAGATAGGGATAGGGTTATTCAAGCAAACACCTATTCCATCTGTCGTAGTGTAGGAGTAGTCTGTCTTGCGACTTGCAAGTGTTGCGGGGCATTTTATATAGGCAAAACTATCAGGAAGTTATAAGGAGAAAATATGAACATCTTAATGAAATTAAGAACAAAAACATAAAAAATGCTTTGTATAAACACTCCCTAAGTTGTGGTAGTGCTAGGTTCTGTTTCTTTGACTAGAAAAAGTGGAACAGGACCTGAGGAGCGGTCCCTGGGAAACTAGGATTGAGGTCAGGGAACTTTACTGGCAACTGGTCTTAGAAACTAATAGGTTCCCTGGACTAAATGAGCACATATCCATTGCCCCAATACTCAGGATGAGAGCTGCAAAATTATAGTTCAAAAAGAGTGAATGTCCACTTGATGGCAGTGTTACATTCGGAAACCTAGTGTTATGCTTATATTCATGTTTCCACATAATTATATAGCTACTTTGCATTGTGCCCACATTTTTATAATTAATTTCTTATATTTAATACTTTTATATTCAACATAATTTTATTATTGCTTTAATAACATTTATACTTTTTCTGCTTTAAATGGTTGTAATATATATTTGTCTTGTGGAGTTGGTGATAAGCATAAGCCATGTTTTATTGTTGGAACATGTGCTATCATTTTAAATGTTGGTTTATGGCTAAATGTTTAAGTGGTTAATTGTTTAATAAAATTATGGGAGGAGGGGTTGATATGTATAAAAAGAAGGGTTAAGCAGCATGTTTATCATCTGATGAAGTCCTGGAGGATGAAAACGCAAAGACATTATAGAGCATTAATATGTATTAAACAGCTGCCTGCCTGATCCACAGTCTCTCGTGTGTTCATCATTTTGCTGTTTTGACCTCCTGGGTGCTGTTGGTTTCTGTCGCCATTTACCAGTACCTGCGGGCACTTTACCTCCTCAAGAAATAAGACCACCTCTCATAGCTTAGTATATTCGAAGTCAAAACAATACCCTAGTATATTCTCTGAACAGGGATCTTCTAGACCCCAGCAGATGGATGCTGAAGAGAGAGGTGTTCTTGGACCTAACACTACAGTGGTGGTCCCCTCAGTAGACCTGTTCACCTCTCACCAGATCAAACAGAAGTTCTGCTCCAGAACTGAACAGTCAGAGATTTGGAAAGTAGATGCTTTCTCTTTCACTTTGACAGATTTGTGCTGTATGCCTTCTCACCTTTGCCTCTGATCCCAGGGTATTGATAAAAGCCAGCATGGTACTAGTGATCCCCTTTTGGTTGAGACAACACTGGTTCTCCCTTCTCTTGACCCTTATAAAGGGAATATTCTGCACCCTGCCACAGGAAGAGGCTCTCCTCAACCAAACCAAGGGATCTCTTTTCCATCCTCACCTAGCCATGCTCAGTTTAACAGCTTGAAGGATTTGGTTTTGACAGCAAGGAATATCTCTTATCCCGAGAACGTGCTTTCCATTCTAAAAGAAGCAAGGAAACCCAATGCCAGAAGGCTATGCCTGGAAAAATGGAAGAGATTTTCCACATGTTGTGAGAGCAAGAACACCAACCCTTCTCAGGCAGACATCAACTCAGTCTTGCAGTACTTGTCAAGCCTGTTTAGAAAGGGGCTATCCTACTCCAGCATTAAAATACACATGCCTGCCATGTCAGCTTGCCTGCATGGTGCTCCACCTATATTCTTGTACCACCACATTAAGCTTTTCCTTAAAAAGGGTTATTCATTTGAGACTACCAAGAAGGAACTCTTTTCCTGCCTGGGATCTAAATTGTGTTAGGGAAACTCACATTGCACCCCCCACACACACACACACACACACACACTGCATTGAACCTGCTGCTACCTTCTTTCTAAAGTTGTTCACCTGGAAGACCACTTTGCTTATAACTGTCACATCAGCAAATATAGTCTCAGAGCTGCAAGTCCTAATGGATAAAGGGCCTTTCACTGCCTTTTGCAGGGCTAGAGTAACCCTTTAAACAAAACTAAATGATACTTTTGAGGTGCAGTATGAGTGCAACCAAAAATGGACCCTCTCTTCAGACACTAAAAGTATTTTATTATTGAAAATCGAGGATAAATGTCACACAATGTTATGTCTTTCGGCTTTCACAATACAGAAAGAAAATGGCACATTAAAATGGTTAACTACTGTTTTACATTACAGCATTGTTTAATTTTATTTAATGGAGTCTAATTGGTTTTTTGGATCACTAATTAAAGGTTTATAAAGAGGAAGGTCTGGGTAAAACAGTTGTCTGAAGTCCGGTTTAGAGGGATGAAAAATGCGGGGATCAAATTAAGCATTAAATGTGCAGTTTTCTTTCTGTATTGTTTGTGACTTTTATCCTGGATTTTAAATAAATGCTGCTTTTTAGTGTCTGGAGAAAGTCTGTTTTTTCTTTCACTCATACTGCACCTCCAAAGTATCATTCAGTTGTTTTGTGGTCAGCAAATTTTTTTTTTTGCTTTTGACAGACAAGATCAGACAGAAGTACCTGTGGACTATGATGTTTGCAGATGACCTTGTGATATGTAGTGAGAGTAGGGAGCAGGTGGAGGAGACCCTAGAGAGGTGGAGATATGCTCTAGAGAGAAGAGGAATGAAGGTCAGCAGGACTAAGACAGAATATATATGTGTGAATGAGAGGGAGGATAGAGGAATGGTGAGGATGCAGGGAGTAGAGGTGGTGAAGCTGGATGAGTTTAAATACTTGGGATCAACAGTTAAGAGTAATGGTGAGTGTGGAAGAGAGGTGAAGAAGAGAGTACAGGCAGGATGGAGTGGGTAGAGAAGTGTTAGGAGTGATTTGTGACAGACTAGTACCAATAAGAGTGAAAGGGAAGGTCTACAAGAGGGGGTAATGAGACCAGCTATGTTATATGGGTTGGAGACCGTGACATTGACAAAAAGGCAGAGTCAGAGCTGAACGTGGCAGAGTTAAAGATGTTAAGATTTGGACTGGGTGTGATGAGGGTGGACAGGATTAGGAATAAGTATATTAGTGGGTCAGCCCAGGTTGGAAGGTTTGGAGACAAAGCCAGAGAGGCAAGATTACATTGGTTTGGACATGTGCTGAGGTGGGATGCAGAGTATATTGGGAAAAAGATGCCAAGGATGAAGCTGCCAGGTAAGAGGAAGAGGAGGCTTAAGATAAGGTTTATGGATGTGTTGAGAGAGGGCATGCAGGTGGTTGGTGTGACAGAGCTAGATGCAGAGGACAGGAAGAAATGGAAGCAGATGATCCTCTGTGGCGACCCTTAACGGGAGCAGCAGAAAGAAGAAGATACTTGTTTCCAGTAAGTATTTTTTTAACCCTTAGAACAAGCCTATGTTTTATGCATATGTTATTAGCACTTGCCCAAAACCAAGCTGTTCACCTGCCAGTCTTCTGAAGTCTGTAGAACAGGGCAGAACAAGTCCTTCATTCCCTGGATTTGTGCAGGCAGATCGAATTCTATCTAGACAGGGCAAAAATACCTTAACAGAGCAGAGCAATTACTGATGGCTTTCGCAGAGGATGAACATGGCAGACCTGTCTCCACACAAACCATTTCAAAATGGATAGCCAGCTGCATTACGTTCTGTTACTCATACCATGGAAAAGGTCTACCTGGACATATTAAAGCCCACTTCCAGGCATGGTGCAGCTACCGCTGCTTTCCTCAAAGGAGTCCCTGCCTCTGCTGCCCTAGAGGCAGCCACATGTAACTGTGCGCACACCTTTACAAAACACTATAACCTAGTCAGTGTCTGTAGGGCTAGAGTAGGTATTTTACTGCCATACTGCAAAATCTTATTTTCTAGGGTCATACAGATGACCTACCACCCATCTGTTAGCATTAGGGGGCCTCCCAAGAATAAGTACCGCAACATTGACTATGAAGAAAATGGTACAGTTGTGTCCCACTTACCATAATTGTAGATGTTTTAGTAGGTCAGTGTTACAGTACATACATCCACTTCCAGCCCCTTTGCTGACCAAAGGGAGGAGAAGCTGTCTAAAGAGGTCTTCTCATTTCCATCATCCCTTGCACTCCTCCTATGATTTGTCCCCTTCTCACTTTAAGTACTGGCGAGGTCATGTTTTCGTCAAGCATCAGATTGCTTGTTCAGTGTTTAGAAAGATCTGAAGATGGCGCCGATGGGTGCCCTTCTTATACCCTGACCTCCAGACATTTGCTGTTGGATGTTCATCAGCTAGGGTTTAAAAATAAAAGAAGCTTTAACTAGATATTCTGATGAACTGATAAAAACCTCAAATATCTGAGGATGGCATGAAGAAAAAGCTGTCTGAGTTTTTCTTTTTTCAAGAATAGCTGTTTAAAATAGAGTTGGAAGGCAGTGTGCACAGACAACTTGAGATTTTCTTCTATACTAGAGAAACTGTAAGGACAGACTGGTGGCACCTCGTATGGCAGCGGCCTCTCCAGCTCCTGATGTGCACTTTCTGTTTTTGTCTTGCTGTGTAAATTTTTCATTGTGCGAGTCCGCTTGGTGTCTGGTGAGCGGACATTGCCGTGAAAGTGGAGATGTGCATTGGTGTCTGTTTTTCTAACAGGGTGGCATGGAGCAGCATAAGTTGGGGCTTGCAACGGTGATCGAGCCGACTGGGAGTGTGGGAAATGGAATTTTTTTTTCTGTTGGAATGGACTACTTGAAGACGGTGGAGGTAGGAGTGATAAAGTATGGAGAAGGAGACTGTCTGGATGGTGGTCTGTGATGTCAGCAAGTGGTTGCTGGTGATGGTGTGGTCAATGAGGCTGGTCGGGCCTGCAGGTAGAGGTGATAGAATGTGGTTGGAAGGAGGAATGTTGGACTGGAAGTTGCTGTAGATGTAGAGCTGCTTTGCTTTAATTTTATGAAAGCACGTATAAGCAACTGGACTGATATTCCACAGTAGAATTTGTTAATTGAAGGGGTGCGTCAAGTGTATACTCCAAACTTGGCCATGAGAAAGCAGCCAAGACCTATATTAGTAAGCATGCAATCATACCAGGAGAAACAGTTGATCTTGACAAAACCTTGGCAAAAGGGCAAAGTATTAAAAATTGGAGAGAGCAGAGTGTTTGTAGAAAATGGTTATTCGTTGTACACCACACAGAAGAGAAGCAAATTTATCCCAGCTGTCAGAGAATGCCAGGAGGCAGGTTATGAGATTCAAGCTGCTGTATCCATTTGTCTTCAAACTGTTTTTTTTTTTCACTGGAAGATTAAAGTCATTTTTGATACAGAACAAGCTAATGAGGAAATAAAAAAAGTTTATCCAAAAAGTCAGTCAGCAAGCAGAAGGAGAAATTCTTCCAACATTAAGGTTCATCGAAACCTTTTCCAGTGTTCCAAAGGAAAATTCTTGAGATGGAAAAAATACAGGAGTTGACTAGAAGAATCAACAATACCTTGGACTTGAACCAGAGACTGCTGTTTAGAGATGGAGATGAACAGGAAGACCAGCATCTCTAAAATAAGATGCTTTACTCTCTTCCATTTTTTCACTAATCACATTTTTGAAATACGGTTTGCAAGAGAAAGTGGCTGAAAAACACTGGACTTTTGTTGACTTTACCCTACTTTATATCATTAGTGTTTAGAAGGACACTATAAAAGGGGGAGTTGGGAACTAACAGTAACTAAAACAATTTTTTGTTAGTATTTATATAAAATATTTCATGATATAAACTAAATATATACAGTAAAACAGTTTTGTGTAGGCAAGGGTATTTTAAGTCGATGGGAGTTTTATCAGTGAATGTCGTATGTGTTAAAGCATGTTGAAGTAAACAAGTACTTTTTTAGTTGTAAGAAATATGTTTTACAGTATACCAAGCTAAAAAAGACTGGACAAAATCAAGTTCACTGTGGTTTTGGGCTGCTCGGGTGTAAAAGTGCACAGATTTATATTATGTACAGACTTGGTACATTTTCTCTCTCTTTAATTTACAACAGGGAATTATTACCTTTGGCTTATGCTGTAAACAGGTCATAGGATCATGGGAAATTACTAGGCTAATGGCCCTAGGGCTCATAAAAGCCTAGCTATGTTTAACCCTTGTTCCGTATTAGACTTGGAGATATAGTCTATGTTTACATGCAGATCAAGATCAGCACAGACTGCCCTTATCCAAGAAGGGCACAGGTAAAATCCCTGGCCTAAATTTGTAGTTTCCCATCCACTCGTCCACGTTACACTTAAATAAGGTCATTGAGGGGCTCTGTTTGACTTGAATTGGTAGTTTGTTCCAGAGGAGTGGCAATCTTTGAGAGACATTTGTCTCTCCACCAAGTCCTGTTGATATCACAGGGTAGGTTAAGGTTCCCTAGAGTGAGTGAGTCTTGTCGCATTTGACTTGTGGATGTGTAGCAGCATTTCCCCTTAAGGCAGGATCAGAGATTGCTCTGTAGGCCAGACACAAGTTGCCTCTAATTAGTCTGTAAGATACAGAGTACAGTGACAGTGATTTTAGTCTATCCGTGTGTGACGTGTTGAAGACCCTGAATTTTCTTTGTGAGAAATCTTTGAGGTCTCTCCAGTTGCTGCAGGTGCCTGGTAAGGTACATACCAAATGGAACATTGTACTATTGGCCTGATGAGGGATGAGTGCAGGGGGTTATAACCTCTTTCACTGTAGAAGCAATGTCCTGCCTTCTACATTGCACATCTCATAAGTCTTCCTTACCACTGTGGACACTTTGTGACCAAAGTTAACGTTGCTGTTAACATGCGTTCCCAAATCTCTTACCAATGAGTTGGAGCTTAGGATGTTCTTAATATGGTAATCCAAGGGGACATCGCCCTTGCACTGAGTTTAAGGCCATGACTTTGGCACCAGTCATTGGACTGCATAAGCCACTCTTGAAGCATGTTGTCTTCATTTGGAGATTCGATGACTGCAGGTAGTTTGCAGTCATCAGCAAAGTGTCAGCCACAGATCTTTTGTTTTTGCTTGAGCTTCTGAGAAGTAGATTCCAAACACTAGAGGGCCCAGCACTGACCCCGTGAAACACCACTGGTAACAGGTCTGCTGGTAGAGGTGGAATCCCCAGCTTTGACTGTGTTCTGTCGGTGAGCCAGTTTGTAACCCACCTGACAATATATGGGTTGATTCCCCAACTGGATGAGGTTTTTATTGATGCCTGGCTGGGAGATTGTCTCAGAGGCCTTGGCTAAGCCTAGATAGGCCATATGCACAGATTTACCCTCATCCACGGCTTTGGTGACATTCTCTAATAAGTCCACCAGGTTTGACAGGCATGATCTACTGCTGACAAAACCAAACTGGGTCCGGTCAAGATTTTGAAGGTCTACTATATCTTTGTTGATAAGGTTCATGATGATTCACTCCATGGCCTTTACTGATAAGGCTGGTTAGACTTATTGTAGGTCTATAGTTCCCAGGGTCAGTTGATGTACCCCCTTTGTGCAGGGGGATGACAGTTGCTGATGTTCTTCGTGTTTCACTGCTGCAGTCATTACATTTGGATAATCTGCTGGCAGGTTGCCCTCAGTTGGCCTGAATAACAAAGTCTTGATCCTGCGTTGGTTGCTGTCTCCTCTTCCATGACGTCAGGTCGTCAGGGGTATAAAACATGCAGCCGACGCCATTTTAATCCGTCTTTGTTGCTGAGCGGTGCCCGAAGCAGAAGCAGTTCGCAAGTGCCGGTCGGCCAACTCCTGAAATTTTTGTTTTCGAGTTTCAGAACCGAAGTCTTCAAACTAAAGCTAAGTACCCCGTTGGGGAAACTTTTTCTTGCTCCTTACCGATGTCAGTAAAAGTTAATAATTGCATTACTTGTGGGAAGCAAATACCTCATAAGGATTTTCATTTGTACTGTATTCCTTGCCTAGGCCCTGACCACAACGTGCCTTGCTGTCCATTCTGTGCTAAATTTAACCAACGCACTATTAAGTGTATGTATATTTTTGCTTCTAAATATTTTGGTTCAAGATTTAACTATCCTGAAATGTCGTCTGTTAGCAATCCGACTACCGGAGTTCACAAAAAAGGAAAAAGACAGAGACAGACCGTCGAGGTCCAAAACAGACGACAAAGCTTCTCCTAAGCCAGTCGCCGGTACTCAGTGAGGCGCTTTCGCAGCCCTTAATACCCGCTACATTTTGAGTCACAGGCCTCTATCGAGACCCATTTGGAGTCCGGTATGCCACGAGATTCGCAAAGTATTGCACCCGCAGATATGTCTCCCTTTGATGGGTCCGGAGCCACTGAGCAGGCACCGGCTTCTGAGGGCGTTTTCAGACTTCAACATTTTTATATTAAACTGACTCCATCAACAAAAACAACTTCTATGTCTAAAAAACCGACGCATGAGCCACGTGCTCAGGCCCCTATGCCTAAAACAGAAATGATCAAAATGGCTGTGGATTTAATTACCTTGATCAGGGGTTCCCACCCCCCCTGCTAAGAGGCCTAGGCAAGGCACTGATTATGAATCTTCAGATCAGGTTTCCATTTCTTCTGATTCCTCTTCTGATCAGGAATTTTCTATTCCACCCTATGAGGATTCTGATGCAGAGGAATCTCTGCATCTCCTCCTGAGGATTACTCTTTTGGAGAGACTTTGCATACTTTAAGGGAACATTTTCATTGGGAGAGTCAGGACTTTTCTGAATCAAAAAAGAGGCTTAGGGATTTCCTCCGTCTACCTCGGCATAGGCCTTTGGCAATACATCCTGTATTAAACATTGTGGATGATGTGTTCTCTGAATGAAACGTCGCTCCTGATCCCTTGCCTCTGGCTCCTAGTAAGCCAGACAAATATTACAGGGTTCCTGACTCCCACAAATTTCTTTTCAAAAATCCTGCTGCTGATCCTGAGACTATTTTTCAGGGTCCCAAGGGTGACAAGGCTTCTACAGCCAAGAATCCTACCCCTTCTGATAGAGATTCCAGGGCGCTGGATAGATGGGGTAAGAAGGTGTATATGTCTGCAACCTTGGCAATCAGGGCTTTAAACTGCCAGTTTCATATGCTTAAATATCAACAGCATGTTTTGGGCTTACTGAAACAGAAAATTATGTTGATTTCTGATTGTGTGGAAAATAGAGTTACAGGATTTATTGCATGCAGCAGGACAGGTTGGAAAGCATATTTTGCAATGTGGTTTTGATTCCTTGGAGGCCTCTTGTAGGGCCGTCGTTACTGGATCTGTGATAAGAAGGCATTCCTGGCTCAAGGAGCAAAATCTGCCTGATCGTGTTAAAGCTAAATTGTTGGATGCCCCTTTACAGCATGATACTCTGTTTGGTAATAAGGCAGAAGAGGTTTTAAAGAAAATGGAAGACAAAGCTAAATCTGTGCAAACTGTAAAAGATATTTTGCAAGTGCAGCCACCCAGGTTCAGTAGGCACTGGCCTACTAAAAATTGGTCCTTTCCTGTGTCCAACAGAGCCACTCAGGGAAAACCCAGGTGCTCAAAAGGCTCTAGATATCAATCACAAGGAATCCTACAGGTCAAAGCAATGGGGTGCCTCCACCTCCAAATCTGGAGGTAACAAAGCACAACCCTACAGTAAGCAGTCCCAATGACTTTCCTCTACCATCTCCAAGCACTTATCTTTTGGCAGCCCCCATGGGGGAAAACTAGCACTTCATGTTCAAAATTGGCAGTTAATTACCCAGGACAAATGAGTATTAAACATAGTATCCCAGGGGGTACAGATTTCATTTCCATACTTTGCCATTTCCAAATGGATGGCCATATCTGCCACAAAACCAGTGGGCAGAGGCTTATCCTGGTACCCAGAAAAGACAATTCATGGCGTCCAATACTGGACTTATCGATTCTGAACACATTCCTGGACATTCCAAAATTCAAAATGCTGACTTTACAACAGCTACTGTCTATGCTAGGCAAGAATGCTTGGCTAGTAACTCTATAGACTTAAGAGGCATACCTGCATATCCCAATAAGGGAATCTGCAGAAGATACCTCCACTTCAAAGCAGGCTTTTTGCATTACCAATTCTCTACACTGCCCTTTGAATTATCTACTGCGCCCAGGGTCTTTACAAAGTGCCTGGCACCAGTAATTGCATTCTGCAGACAAAGAAACATTCAAATTTATCCTTATTTGGATGATTGTCTCATTCAGGCAGAGGACAAGGACACTCTTCTTTAACATCTGGCGTTTGTAAAAAGGCTCCTAGCATGCCTAGGATACACCATAAACGAAAAGAAATCACAACTGGTACCCTCTCAAATGATTACATTCCTGGGTGCAAGCTTGAATACAACTGCCCAGATAGCTTACCTCACGCCAGACTAATAACTGCAGTTGACAACATACTTCAAACAAATTGCAACAAAAACCCAGTTATCTGCAAGACAAATTCTGCAGGCTTTGGGGTTCATGGCATCCTGCATTCTACTAATTCCATATGCAAGAGTGCATATGAGGAAACTTCAATGGTATCTAAAAAGTTTATGGAGTCAACATTGCCACAGCCTGGAAACAATGATCCCTCTCATTCCCTGCCTACAACAGTAGTTTCTTTGGTGGGCAGAGACATGTCACCAAAACAAGGGACTGTCATTCACTCTACCCCCTGCCACCCAAACCATAACTACAGACGCATCAGACTATGCTTGGGGGGCCCACCTGGCAGGGAGATGCATTCAGGACAAATGGAGCCCAAACCAAATAACTACTACATAAGCTAATCTTTTAATTAATGCTAGACTTTATAAGCACAAGAATTTACAGTGTTTTTTGCTAGTCACCACGAAAAGCAGACGCCAGCAGCTCCTATCCTTTCTCTTTGGTTACCCCCTATCCTCATACTGATTCTGTGTATATTCTCCTGTTCTGCACTTTACCCTTCCCTGAGTTCATTTCTAGTCTCACTCATAATTGCCTTTCTTATGCACCTGCCCTATTTTACTGTCTTCACACTCTTACATATTAATGTTTTTTTTATGTTTTGCCCTGCGTTTAGCTGCTAGTAATACCTCTCTCCCCCCTGCAAATCCCCTCTCTATTATAGCTTATTTTAACCATACAACATTGGGTTTCCTTCAATTAAATCTACTTGTGTAGCTTGAGGCCAATGTCCCTTTGTAAGCTTACTTCTGCTCATATTTTATTTCTTTTTATTTTATTTCTGGTGACTATACCTTTAGAAACTTTATATCCTTGTCTCTCAAGCTAGTTTTTCACTATCTTTTCTGATTGTTTCTATGACATCATCTTAATCAGGGTGCTAGCCCCGCTCCATTCGCCCTCACTTAGCTCGGGCTCACTTCGTTCCCCTACCCTACCCCCATTCCCTCCCACCCCTTTACAGTTACCTTTATACCTAACTATCCCTCCCCTTCCTGTCCCACTGGCCACTACAATTCCACTTCCTGCCTATTGCCACAACCACCTTACTAGTCTGTCAATCTTGTCAACACCAGTTCATCTATACCAGTGTCTCTCTACCTACTCTATCTGACCATATTTTATTCCAACATGTATTATTTTCTAATATCTTCTACACTACTTATTCTATCTCCACCTCTTACCACTCCAATCTCTCTGACCCACTCCTATGTTCACCAACTTCTCACTCAGACAACATATATCCAACTACTTCATCTTTTACTATCTCCCCTAATCTCTTTACTACCTCTATCTCAATTCTATATAAACTATCCATAATACAGGTTTTTAAACCTTCCCACAAAGCTAAGTCAAGATTATACCATCTAGCATCTACTACACACTCTCTCCTCACTAAAAACCTAATTTGTTCTGGAGATATCCATCCCAACCCTGGCCCCTTTTCTCTCCCCAAAACTACCTCTACACTGCCCCCATCTTACTCCTTTAGCAGTCACCAACCTCAGTCACAACAATAATCTCCATCCAAATACTTAACTATTTACTAATTAAATATTCAGAGTCTAGCAAATAGTCACTGAGCTGCACTCATGGATAGCTCTCAATACCCCTCACATCCTCTCCCGATTTGAAACCTGGCTCAAGCCACACATCTGAAATAGTGAAATACTCCCACCAGGTTATAATATCTTCCGATCTGATAGACCTGTAAAAAAAGGTGGTGGCGTGGCCAGCCTCTACTCAAACATTCTTAACCTCTCACCATACCCTTCCCCAATTCCTGACTTCCTCCCAGCTGAAATCATCATCCTTAACTGCCATCTGAATCCCCACAAAAAAACTTGCAATTGCCTCTATCTACCTTCCTCCTGGTAACAATCTGCCCATTCTTGAAAGCATCCTATCCTGGTTCTCCCACAACATACCATATGAGACACTTATCCTTGGTGATGTCAACATTGATTGGTCCAAACTCACAACTGACTTCCCCCAACTCAGTTATCCACATACACGGCTTCCACCAACTTATAACCTTTCCCACTTGCTTCCATAAAACTACTTCTTCCAGCCCATCATAGACTGGATCCTTACCAATTCCCCCCCACCAATACCACAATCTCACCACCTTACCTGACTCCCTCAGTGATCATCTCCCTACCACCATCTTAAGACACTACTCCCATATTCCTAAATCCCACCTTATCAAAGACTGTCGAAAACTATAGGCTTTCAGTTCATCCCAATTTAACTCAATTCTCCACAACATAGATTGGTCCATTCTAAAACACCTCCCCCTAAATGATGCTGTAAGCACTTTCAATAGCATCTTCATGAATACTCTAAACTCCTTAGCTCCCTCTAGGAAGATCAGAGTAAACTCAAACCATGCTCCCTGGCTGTCCAAAGAGATTAGGTCCCTTATGAAACAAAGATCATGCTTGGAAAACCTGGACTAAAACTAAACAACCACCTTTTCTTCAAAAATACAGGCAACTGAGGAACCTTGCAAAAAACATACAACTAATATCAAAAAAGTTATACTATAGCTCTGCTCAGCTTAACAACAAATCCAATCCTCAAGAATTTTGGAAAACTCTCAACAACATCCTCTATCCTGGAAAGTCCTCTAATCCCTCCCCATACCCTAACTCTTCCTCTCAGGAAACAGCTACCCTCATGAATAAACACTTTATCTCTTCCATCCAAAATCTGGTAACCTGTAAGCCAAACTCTACTTCGACATCCACCTCTCCAAGTCCCACTAACACAACTTTGTTTTCTTTTGAGCCAGTTCCCATTACTTACATCAAATCTCTACTACTCAAGCTAAAACCTTGCTCTCCTTCCACTGACAATCTATCTCCTACATTCCTCATACTTGCTGCTGACTCAATTGCCTATCGTGTATCTATACTAATTAATCAATCTATTCTGGAATCAACTGTCCCCACCCTTTGGAAATCTTTCTTCACTATCCCTCTTCATAAAGGTGGAAACTCCATTGACCCCTCAGAATACCGACCCATTGCCATTCTGTCCCCCCTCTCCAAGATATTAGAAAAATGCATTCACTCACAGCTTCTCAATCACCTCCTCACACACCACTTACTTACCCCTACCCAACATGGATTTCGTCCTCACCACAGCACCACCACTGCCCTCCTCTCCTTCACTCATATCATTGCAGAGGCCCTAGACAACAATAAACTCATTTCCTGTCTCTTCCTAGATCTCTTCAAAGCCTACGATACAGTCTCTCATCCTCTACTACTATCCAAACTCGCAAATCTCCACCTATCCCCCTCTGCACTTGCCTGGTTTAATAGTTACCTATCTGGCAGGGAACAATCTGTCAAATGGCTCTCATCCTCCTCACCTTTCCTTCCCATCTCCACTGGTGTTCCCCAAGGCTCCATCTTGGGACCCCTTTTGTTTAACATCTTCACCAATGATCTTTACACCTCATGCAAAGAATCCTCCCTTATTCAGTATGCCGACGACTCCACACATATCCATCTCAAATAACATTCCTGAACTACACTCCCTGACCCAACAGGCTCTACTATCCACTGAACAATGGCTCTCTCTCAACCTATTGATCTTAAATCCAAAAAGACCAAACTCCTACTTTTCTTTCCCAGTTCTCTTTCTCATCACAAAACCTCCTTTTTTATTACATCTTCTAACAATACAAATATCCAACCTGACACCCACACAAAACTCCTAGGGATCATTATCGATGATGAACTCAAGTTCAACCTACACATACTCCAATGTATCAAAAAAACAAACCAGAAACTAGGTCTGCTGTATCGGAACAAAAAATTCCTAACCCCTGAATCTAAACTTACCCTGGGCCAGGCACTCCTCCTCCCCTCCCTCTTATACGCTGCCCCAGTTCTTACCAATATCCAGGCCTCCACTCTAAACAAACTGCAACAGACTTACCATAAAATAGCCAGATTCATTGCTATCTCCCCATACAACTCACACCACTACATTTCTTTAAACTCTCTTCAATGGCTTGAACTTCCCCAGTTTCTGCTATCTTATCAGTTTCATATGCTACACTCTATTCTTTATAAATCCTCCTTCTGTCCATCTCTTTCTTCCTTAGTCTCCATCTACATCCCATCCCGGACCCTCCATACTTCTAACCAACAATTACTTGATATCTACCACCCAAAAAAGGTCAGTAGGCAAACTATTCTACAAACACTCCCTTGCCCATGCTTGGAACAAACTTCACCTTGACTTATGTTCAATCTCCCACACCTCACACTTCAAAAATGAACTAAAAGCTTATTTTCTCAATTCCAGAACCTGCCCTTGCCATGACCCTACCTAGTCTTCCTTCCCTTTATGTACCCTCAAAAGGACCATACTTAGTATGTCATTACACCTCTCTCTCCAATGTGTCTACTATGCATTTGCACAATTTTATACAAACAAAAAAATGTTAATTGTTGACCTATTGAACTATATCAATGTAAAATTATTACTTAGCTTATTTTTAATGCAGCTGTAACTTTATGCATGTATCCCAACATATGTGAATCGTTTTGCTGTAACTGCTATTATATCAATATTGTTTAAAATTGTACTTGTTTTAAAATGTATTACTGGAGCTTTTCTCCTCGGGTCTCCACTGAAAATGGGCCACAAGCCCATTTGGACAAACCCGGTTAACAAATGTCAATAAATAAATAAATAAATATAAATAAATCTGCATATCAGCCAGAAAGAAATGCTCGCTGTTCAGAATGCTCTGACAGCCTTCAAGGACTTTCTTCATCCAGGACAACTACTGATAAAGACGGACAGCACCACAGTTATGTGGTACATAAACAAGCAGGGGGGTACCCATTCCTACCCCTTCTGCAGACTAGCCATGGCCTTGTGGAACACAGCCTTGACTTACCAAATACATCTTCAAGCTCATTTCCTGCCAGGAAAGCAAAATACTCTGGCAGACGACCTAAGCAGAAATCTTATGGACCCGCATGAGTGGAAACTTGATCCACAAATCTTCAACATATTAACACAGAAATGGGGAAGAGCAGGCATAGATCTATTTGCCTCTCCCCAAAACTATCAGTTGGACAAATTCTGCACGAGAATTCATCACAAAAAAGCATGGAAAGAGGTTTTTCCAGCTGAAGGATAGAGCATCCAATCAGTCTATGCCTTTCCCCCGCTGCCTCTACTCTCCAAGGTCTTACTAAAAGTCAGACAGGAAAAAACGAAAATGATTTTAAATGCTCCGGACTGGCCTCGCCAACACTGGTATCCACTTCTAAGGAATATGTCACACTTTCCTCCATGGTATTTGCCTCAGACACATTGCCTACTGTCTCAGCAGAACTATCAAATTCTGCACACTCTGCTCCAAACTCTGAATCTTGCAGCATGGCTAATCAACTAATTATTCACACCACATCTCTCAGTAAACCTGTGATGGGTGTCATTTTGGAAGCCAGAAGGCATAGTACTAGAAAGTCTTATGCTGATAAATGGAAGAGATTCTGTGCTTGGAACCAAGCACAGAGAATAGACACAGCAAAGCCCTATATTCCTCAGATTTTACAATACTTAACTGAGATGCTTGACACGGGCCTATCTTTTTCTTCAATAAATATCCATGCCTCTGCCATCTCGGCTCATTACAACACAGAGCCTCCTCTCTTTTCTCATCCACTGTTAAAACAGTATCTCAGAGGGGCCAAAAATTTAAGGCCTCCCAGGAGAGTGCCAACCCCCACATGGGACCTCAATTTTGTGCTGGAAAAACTCACCCTACCTCCTTTTGAACCAACAGCTACTGCAGATATAAAATTTCTTTCTTGGAAGACCGCTTTTCTTTTGGCAGTCACTTCAGCTAGAAGGGTTTCAGAACTATAGGCCGTCATGGCAGTGAAGCCTTTCATTATATTTTACCTGGACGGGGTGGCCATCAGGATCAATCCTTCCTTTATGCCTAAGGTGGTATCCAGTGTGGCTCTTAACCAAACCATTCACCTGCCAACTTTTTCCCCAAATCCGCAGAACAAGGGGGAGCGGATTCTGCATTCATTGGATGTACACAGACAGCTAAGATTCTACTCGAACAGGGCAAAATCTCTAAAAGTCTGAGCAACTACTGGTAGCATTTGCTGCAGGATCAGAGGGGAAGGCTATATCAAAGCAGACTATTTCTAAATGGATAAGCCACTGCATTCATTTCTGCTATTTGCACCATGGTAAACATGTGCTAAAAGGGATCAGGTCCCATTCCACCAGGGCTGCCTCCACTTCAGCAGCTTTTCTCCATGGGGTCCCTACCAAAGACATTCTAGAAGCTGCTACTTGGAGCTCTGTTCATACATTCACAAAGCATTACCATTTACCTCTCTTCTCCAAATCCAGGGCAGGCTTTGCCACTGCAGTCTTGCAGGGCCTTATAGCTGCTCCTAATGCTGTTTAGCTCCATCTTCTCATCCATAGCTTTGGGATTATACCCAAATGAATGACTGCAGCAGTGAAAAACTAAGAACATAGTACAGTTGTGTACACTTACCATAAATGTAGATGTTCGAGTGTATTCACTGTTTCAGTCTGAGTTACCCACCTGCCATCCCCCATTCTATACCTTTTCTTTCCTTCACTATACTCAAAAGCCTTTGTGGTGTATTTGCTTTTAGTTGAAGGTAAATTTTATGTTTCTAAGGTGCATTTATATATATTTACTGTTTATTTATATATTTTGGCTCCCCATTTGGGGGGGCACTTGACATCTGGGGCAAGAAAAACTGATTAAAATGGCGTCGGCTGCATGTTTTATACCCCTGACGACCTGACGTCATGGAAGAGGAGACAGCAACCAACGCAAGACCCAAGACTTTGTTATTCAGGCCGACTGAGGGCAACCTGCCAGCAGATTACCCAAATGTAATGACTGCAACAGTGAATACACTCTAACATCTACATTTATGGTAAGTGTACACAACTGTACTTTTTCCATTTAGCCAGGAGAAAACCAGTGGTTAGGCTGTGGTTGAATAGAGCACCCAATGGTATTAACTCCTGCTTTAGACCATTTAGTACACAGCCTGGGATGATATCAGGTCCCACAGAGGCTGTATTTTTGGCCTTGGGGTGATTATGACCTGCATTTTGGAGATACTAGGAGGAGGACAGGTGGTAGGAATGCTTTGGGATGTATATTGTGGAAACAGGGGTGAAATACTCACTAAACCTGTCTGCTAGCAGGTTGGCTAGTTCCACAGGTTCAGTATGTGTGGTGCCGTCCACTACTAGTTCAACATAAATCTGGGCTTTCCTTTTTACATTTTGGATGTAGCTAAAGAATGCCTTATGGTTATCCTTAGCTAGGGATGCAAATTTAGTTTAGTAGTTCACTTTGGAGGACTTTACAAAATGTTCTTCCACTGCAGAGATTGTTCCCTCTTGTTTTAAGTTAACAATTTCTTCCTCTTATTGTATAACCTATTTATACTGGACGTCCACCAGGGTGGCTTATACTTGAGGATCTTCCTTTCATCCTTTTCAGGTAGGGCTGAGTCAATACATTTGTATAGGTGTTTATACAGGGCATTGGTGCATAGCTCAGTATAGGTGTCAATGCTGCCAGTGGGGACAGAAACTTTGAAGCTATGTATGCCTTCTATTAGAGGCTATAGTTGGATTTGGAGAACTTTTTTAACCTCATTTCTCCTAGGGGGGAGGGTTGAATGTTATAGTCACTTCGAACAAGACTGATTTATGATCAGACTTTACCAGGAGGACCCCACATTTATGGTGGTACAACGATCGCCCATGTTGGTGAGCACCAGGTCTTAGAACATTTGAGCCCCTTGTAGGGTGCAAACTATCTATTCCAAGACATTTGTGTTAACAAAATCCAGGAAACTTTGGATGAGTATGTTAGTACATGTATAATTTTCCTCATCTGTGGACAGATACATACCTCTCAACCGTACAGAATTCCTCGGCAGTTACCAGTTTTTAGGCCCAAATAATGGGGTGCCACAAATTCTTGAGTGGCCCCCTTTATTCCAGAATTTACTGGCTTTTATTTTATTATTATTTCCACAATTTTCCACTGACATTATTACATGCTGAGGCATGCTCGATGATGTCAGCACCCCGCTCGCCTCTCTGAATTGGCTGAGGGCTCAAGGGGTGTGACTGACTGATTCACTGTACTTTGGGCAGTAGTGTGCGTGTGTTGACTCCAGCCACAGGTAAGAAAAACAAGGAAATAAAACTCTGCCCTTAGCTGCAATTCTCAATTCTAGCTGTTAGGAGTCAGAAGTTTTATTCTGAATTTGAGTATCGTTCCCATTGTGAGCAATTGAATTGACATTATCCTCATTTTCAGTTTTATTATTGCTACATTTGTAGGAGCCAGAAATTTTTGAGTCCTGTTTATTATTGCTGCATTTATTTTGAATTAATGTTCCTGTTCCATTTATTATTGCTGCATTTAGTTGTTAGCTGCAACAGCTACATAGATTAGATTTAGAATGGAACCGTTCTTACTTTCAGTGGGTGCGACTCGCTCACAATTGCATTTGAATTGTTGTGCTTGTGTAATTCATGTGATACATAGCTGCCTTACATGAATGCCTCAAATGTGTGATATAGCTTTATAGTCAGTATGGGAATTACGGCTGCATTTGGTTCCATACTTTTTAGTGGGAATTATTGCTGCATTTGGAGCCAGACGTTTTATTGAGTTCCTTTCCCATTGTGAGCAATTGAATTGATATTCTCCTGCTCCATTTCATTATTGCTACATTTGTAGGAGCCAGACGTTTTTTTAGTCTTGTTTATTATTGCTGCATTTGAATCGATGTTCCAATCCTGTTCCATTTATTATTGCTGCATTTAATTTTTAGCTGCAATAACTATGTAGATTACAAGAACAGAATAATTTCTTTCAGTGGGCGTGACTCACGCAATTGCAAGCATTTAAATTGTTGTGTGATATATAGCTGCTTTACTTTAATGTCTCAAATGCTGTGTGATATAGCTGCATAGTTAGTATGGGAATTATTGCTGCATTTGGGGTGTGTGTCAGTGTGTGTGTCAGTGTGTGTGTCAGTGTGTGTGTCAGTGTGTGTGTCAGTGTCAATGTGTTTTTGTTTGTTTGTTTGTAAAATGCCCCAGGTAGGTATAACTGATGGGTTAGGGTTACTCAGGCTCAAACCCTGTACTTCAGGTGCAAGGAGCAAAAGCCTGAGTTCTCTACCAATACACCACTTCTGATTGAAGGAGTTATAGCTCTCACCTGTACAGATTTTCACAGAGGGTCTGGCTCATTCTTTTGGTCTCTTCCTCTTTAAAATTTGGATGGTGCAGTGGTAGCGGTGTCGCCTCACAGCAAGTGGTTCTGTGGTTTGATTCCTAGCTGAAGTGCCTTCTGTGCAGAGTCTGCATGTCTTCCCTGTGTTTATGTGGGTTTCTTCTGGGTGCTCTGGTTTCCTCCCACAATACAAAGACATGTCTGGGGCATTTCTTCCCAGGCCTCTGCTGAAATTTGGCTTCTTTCGGTCATATTTTTCCGTTAAACAAATGTTAAATAATAAAATTTGTGGTTTTCTGGCAAATCAGTGAAAACTGAATTCACTGAAAGTGATAGCCATTCAAGTTTCAGTTTTCCTATCTTTCAGGACACACCTGGTAACACAACATTTTATTCTAGCAACTTTCCAAGATTATACAAGCAATGTTTAAAATGTGTCCCTGGTTTTGGGCCTTTGTCCCCTCCCCCCAATAACTTTTGGCTTTTCGTGATTTCTTGTGCTGCATATTCCTTCAGGGAAAGAGAAATTTAGTGCTACTTATATAAAGAACACTTTGTTTGTTTCATGTGCAAGGGGCCTATGATTTGAAAACAGTCCAGAAAGTAATATTTATCTGCCACTGGCCAGATGCATTTTCTTTGAATGTAGGTTTCAATGCTTTGTCAATGAATGTGAGTTTCAAGGGCAGAGAAGTTTTAATGCTAAGTCTATTTTCATTGTGAGACAGTATTGCTTTGTTTAGCAGATGTCTATTGGTGTTTGTGCTGTAAAATGTAAAATGAAAGTTTTAAATGAAATCCAGATAATCATTGCAGAAGTAAAGCTGTATGCACATTAGTGTTTCTGGTAAATGGGGCGAAACAGCCACAATTCCATCGGAGTGGGAGGGGTTACATAATTGTGTGTGCAAATTTATACTAATCAGTGTACAGATTTTTACCTATTTTTCATGGACCTTTGTCCAGATTTTTGATGTTTCCAGGCTGAGAGATATGGACCACATAGTCAAAATCACCCATAACCAGACGGTTGTATTGCAAGTCACTCAAGTAAGGCCAAGTAGGCAGTGTGGATGTCAAGGTTCATGGAGTCGGGGGCGGGGGGGGGGGCTATAGCTAACAATAACTTGGAGATGGAGATCTTTCCTGCAGTTATTTGTACTTGTAGTAACTTTAGGATGTCATTCTGTTTAACCGGTCTTGAGATGTGTTTATCTTTGAAGATTGATACTCCTCCTCCTTTGGATCTTGCGCGTTCATTTAGCGGTCTGAACATGTGGAAGGCATAGTAACCTTGCATGGCTGGGGTACCTTCCACGACCTTAAATCAGGTCTCTGTGACTGCACAGATGTCTGCATTTTTCAAAGTGAGGCGTGGTCCCAGTGAGTGCAGTTTCATATTTAGGCTCCTAGCATTTAACAGCATAAACTTTAGGTTTTCTTTCAATGGTATTTTTATGTTGGGAATTTTGTTCTTGTGACATTGCCTAAAAAATGCACTATGGAGGAGGCAAGTTCCTTAACCAGTAACCGAAAGCTAAGTGGTGACGGGTGAAAACCATCACTGGCAAAGTAGTGTGTTCTGTCATATCATCCCAGGCTGACAGGTACTGAATCCCCTTGGGTTGACACCATACTAAGTCAATTGCTAAAGTCGATAATTTTTTGTCTGTGCTGTGGCATCAACCTAGGTGACGGTAAAATGCCGCTTAAGGCTAGGGACATACCTGCCTTGGACTCTTAATCAGAGAGATCAGTTATATCTGTTTCCATGTTGTCCAGTGAGGTACATCTCGAGTCGTTCACACCATCATGGACTAGAAGAGTCATAACAGCACCTGTTGATCGTCTTGAGTCCGTGTGTGATCAGGCGGATCCTGGCATCTGACAGGCAGCCAACCGTGACCTTCTTAAGGTGAGTTTGACATCTGTGTGTCTCACTGTGGCATCACCTATAAATAAAACATTTGGTTCAGATGTGTTTTACCTTGGTGGCTTGTTTGGGGAGACTCTGCATGTGTTTATATGTGTAATGAGTTCTGCTGGGTCTGTATTAAGTATACCATGTTTGTGATTTAGAGGTTTCTGATCTTTAGGTAGGCTTCAGGTGTGTATCTTAGCATGTGTGGGTTTGGGTGTTGCACGCTTGGTTTGTGAAAGAGATGAAGTGTGTGAGCTGACAACTTGTTTAGTGTCTGGTATATTGTTTCTTAATATAGATGCATCTCTCACATATTGAATTTGAATGATTAGGAGTAGTGGGTTGTCTATATACTTGAGGCAGTTGCTACATTGCCTCAGGGTGCCCATGTCAATCAGCTGGCTGGAGAAATGGTGGGAAACTGTCCATCCATAATGGTAGGTATAATACTGTGATAAGTAATGGGGAGAGATTTGTTAGAACCAGGTTTAGCTGGAGGACTAGTTAAATGATCTATACTGTGGGAGGTTAGGGGCTCAGACTAATGGTAGTACCTCTGAAGGTGCAGCTGATTTATTGTCCTGGCAGCGGTGTGCAACTGTATGTGCGGAGCAGCAGAGAAGCCTCAGATGGATCACAAGCAGTTGACTAAGGTAAATATATATATTTCTAAGACTTTGCATCTGTAAAAGTCAGTGGTAACCCCTGCTGCACAATACTGTGCTACATGTAGCAGCGGAGTTAAATGGATTTAAAACACTCTAACCAATTATAGTGCACGAGACTGGGCCTTTGGCCAACAATCACCACTCAGGGGGTTCTTTGCTACACTGCTCTCTCACAAGGGTGCAGGGAGCCCTCTTTTGTGGATGAAAGCTGGATTAGTGCTCAAACTGCCAAAAACAGACTAAATTCAGCAGATGTTCTTCGTGTTTCACTGTTGCAGTCATTACGTTTGGGTTATCTGCTTGCAGGAAGCCCTCAGTCGGCCTGATTAACAAAGGCTTGGGTCCTGCATTGGTTGCTGTTCCTTCTTCCATGATGTCAGGTCATCGGGTATAAAACATGCAGCTGATGCCATTACATCAGTCTTTCTTGCCGTGCGGTGCCCGAAGCAGAAGCAGTTCGCAAGTGCCGGTCGGCCGACTCCTGAAATTTTCATTTTCGAGTTTCAGAACCAAAGTCTTCAACTAAAGCTAAGTACCCAGTTGGGGAAACTTTTTCTCTTGCTCCTTACCGATGTCAGTAAAAGTTAATAATTACATTACTTGTGGAAAGCAAATACCTCATAAAGATTGTCATTCGTACTGTATTCCTTGCCTAGTCCCTGCCTACAACATACCTTGCTGTCTGTTTTGTGCTTTATTTAATTAGTGCACTATCCGTCGTTGGTATTTTTTCCTCCTCTAAATATTTAGTTTCTCGGATTAATTATCCAGAAATGTTGTCTGTTAGCCATCCGACTACCGGGATTCCAAAAAAATGCAAAGATAAAGACAGAGACAGGCTGCTGAGGTCCAAAACTGCCGACAACATTTCTCCTAAGCCAGTCACCAGTTCGCCGGTACTCAGTGAGGCACTTTCGCAGCCCCTGATACCTGCTACTTCTGATTCGCAGGCCTCTACTGAGACCCATTTGGAGTCTGGTATGCCGCGAGATGCTTCAACTATGGAACCCGCAGATGTCTCTACCTTGGATGGGTCCGGAGCTGCTGTGCAGGCACCGGCTTCTGAGGGTGTTTTCAGGCCTACGGACTTGCATATTAAATCGATGCCTCCTTTTTTACTTAGGCCTAAATCTCGATCCATGCCTAAAAAACGACACCCAGGCCACATGCTCAGGCCTCTATGCCTAAAAAACAAATATGAATGGCTGAAGATCTAATAACTCTAATCAGGGGTAGCCACTCCCCTCCTTCTAAGAGGCCTAAGACTGAAGTTGATTATGAATCTTCTGATCAGGATTCTTTTTTTCTGATTCTTCTGATGATCTGGATTTGCCCTTATCTACTTATGAAGATTCTGATGCAGAGTAACTCCATTCCCTCTGCTTCCACTCCTGGGGATTTTTCTTTTGAGGAAACCTTACATACTCTTAAGGGAGCATTTCCACTGGGAAAGCCAGGATTTTTCTGATTCAAAAAAGAGGCTTAGGAATTTCCTTCTCCTACCTCAGCATAGGCTTTTAGCTATTCCTCCTGTACTAGACATTGTTGATGATGCTTTTTTGGAATCTAGGTTGGCCCCTGATTCCCTACCTCCTGCTCCCAGAAAACTTGACAGATACTACAGGGTCCCCGAGTCCCACAAGTTCCTCTTTAAAAATCTTATTGCAGATCCAGAGACTATTTCACAGGGGCCCAAGGGCATTAAGGCTTCTACTGCTAAAATCCTACCCCTTCTGATAGAGACTCCAGGGCACTGGATATGTGGGGTAAGAAAGTTTACACTTCTGCAACCTTGGCCGTTAGGGCTTTAAACTGCCAGGTTCATATCTTAAAGTATCAGCAACATGTTATTGGACTGCTTAAACAGAAAATGATGTTGATTCCTGACTGTGTGGAAAATAATGAATTACGGGATTTAATGCATTCTGCTGAACAAGTTGGAAAACATACTTTGCAGTGTGGTTTTGATTCATTAGGGGCCTCTTGCAGGGCTGCTGTTACTGGGTCTGTGCTCAGAAGGCATGCTTGGCTTAAGGAGCAATCTTTGCCTGATCATGTTAAAGCTAAATTGTTGGATGTTAGGGGTTGGGAGGGTGGCCTAATGGTTAAGGTGTTTGCCTTATAAACACAAGGTGCAAGGTTTGAGTCTCACAAGGGATAATTGGCTAGGCTTACAATGACTCTCAAGGGCAGTTAGCTTAGTACTAACGTATGAAATCAGGACCCGCCTGTTTGGCAACAAGGCTGAGGAAGTTCTTAAAAAGATGGAAGATAAAGCTAAATCTATGCAAACCGTTAAAGATTTTTTACAAGTTCAGCCTCCTAGATTTAGTAGGCACTGGCCCTCTAAGAATTGGTCCTTTCCAGGTATTCTCAAGCCAAACTCAGACACAGCAAAAACCCCAGGTTTCAGTCCCGGGGGGACACAGAACTAAGCAGTGGGGGGGCCTCCACTTCCAAATCTGGGAATAATAAGACTCTCCCCTATGATAAACTGTGTCAATGACTTCCTTTTAAAATTTCGATGCACTTATCATCTGACTGCCCCTTTGGGGGAAAAGATTGCTCTTCATGCAAAGAATTGGGAACTCATTACCTAGGACAAAATGGGTTTTAAATAGTGTCCCAGGGATAGGATACAGATTTCACTTCCACATGTTGCCAACACCAAGCGGGTGGCCGGACCTACCCCCAAATCAGTGGGCAGAGGCCCAAAAACAAGTACTTTCTCTCGTAAGCATAGGGGCTATTCATCTGGTACCAGAAGAGGAAAAGGGACAAGGTTTCTACTCGAGACTTTTCCTGGTACCCAGAAAAGACAATTCATGGCATCCTGTCCTTGACCTGTCTACTCTAAACACCTTTTTGGAGATTCCAAAATTCAAGATGCTGACTCTTCACCAATTACTTCCTATGCTAGGCAAATATGCCTGTTTTTTCAACACTAGATTTAAAAGAAGCATACCTGCACATCCCAATTGGGGAATCTTGCAGAAGATACCTATGCTTCAAAGCAGGCTACATGCACTATGAGTGCGCCAGGGTATTCACAATGTGCCTATCTCCAATTATTGCATTTTGCAGGCAAAGAAATATTCAAATATACCCATACCTGGACAATTGTCTAATTCAGGCAGAAAGCCAGGACATATTTTTAATCATCTGGCCTGTGTACAAAGAGTTCTTACTTGTCTGGGGTCCACCATAAATGAAAAGAAATTGCAACCGGTACCATGTCAGCAAATTATTTTCCTGGGCCCAAGCTTGAATACAACTTCCCAGATGGCTTACCTCACGCCAGAGAAACAAATTCATTTGACTACCTACTTCAGACAAGTGGCCACAAAAATCCTGCTATCTGCAAGACATTACTGCAGGCCTTGGGGTTTCATGGCCTCCTACATTCTTCTATTTCCATATGCAAGACTGCATACAAGGAAACTACAGTGGTATTTAAAAAGCCTATGGTGTCAACATTCACAGGACCTAGAAACTATGATTCCGGTCATACCTTGCCTATGCCTAGAGTTCCTTCGGTGGGCAGAGGCCTGCCACCAAAACAAGGGACTACCTTTTGCACCACCCCCTGCCACCCAAACCCTAACAGACACATCAGACTATGCATGGGGGGCTCACCTGGCAGGGAAGCGCATTCAGGCCAAATGGAGCCCAAGTCAAATGCACCTGCATATCAATCAAAAAGAAATGTTAGCTGTACAGAATGCTCTGACAGCCTTCAAGGACCACATTCTTCCAGGACAACTAATGGTAAAGACGGACAACACCACTGTTATGTGGTACATAAACAAGTGGGGAGTTGTACATTCTTACCCCTTCTGCAGACTAGCCATGGCTTTGTGGAACACCAAGTGCACCTACAAGCTCAATTCCTGCCAGGAAAATTAAATACACTGGCAGACTGACCAAGCAGAAACCTCATGGACCCACACGAGTGGAAACTGCAAAAACCTATCGGTCTATGCCTTCCCCCTCTGCCTCTGCTCTCCAAAGTACTACTAAAAATCAGACAGGACAAACCAAGGATGATTTTGATTGCTCCGGACTGGCCGCGCCAACACTGGTACCCTCTTCTGTGCAGTGTGTCACAGCTATCTCCATGGCACCTGCCTCAGACTCTCTCCCTGCTGTCTCAGCAGGAGAACCAGATTCTGCACCCTCAGCTTCTAACACTGAACCTTGCAGCCTGGCTAATTACTTAATCTCTCCTTTACCATCCCTCAGCAAACCTGTGATGGATATCATTTTAGAGGCAAGGAGGCCTAGTACTAGAAAAATCTTATGCTGAAAAATGGAAACTATTCTGTGCCTGGAACCAATCTCAAGGGATGAACACAGCAGCGCCCAATTTACCTCAGATTTTGTAATACTTAACTGAGATGCTTCGCAAGGGCCTGTCTTTTTCCTCCATTAAAATCCACGCTTCAGCCATTTCAGCTCATTATAACACAGAACCTCCCCTCTTCTCTCATCCACTGCTCAAGGAGTTCCTCAGAGGGGCCAACATTTTGAGACCACCCAGGAGAGCTCCAACCCAGCCTGGGACCTTAACTTTGTCTTGGAGAAACTCACTCTACCTTCTTTCGAGCCAGCTGCTACAGTAGACTTAAAATTTCTTTCGTGGAAAAACACTTTCCTTTTAGCAATCGCTTCAGCTAGAAGGGTATCTGAATTACAGGCCCTTATGACAGTGGAACCTTTCATCATCTTTCATGCAGACAGGGTGTCCCTCAGAACCAATCCATCCTTCATGCCCAAGGTGATATCAAGTGTGGCTATTAATCAGTCCATACATTTGCCAACCTTCTTTCCCAGTCCACAGAATAAAGGGGAACGGATACTACATTCCTTAGATGTGCACATACAACTTAGATTCTACTTGGACAGGACTAAACCTCAAAGGAAATCTGAACAACTGCTGGTGGCATTTGCTGCAGAGGCAGAGGCGAAGGCTATTTCAAAGCAAACCATTTCTAAATGGATAATGCATTGCATTCATTTCTGCTATAAGCACCATGGAAAACTTATCCCCCAGGGGATCAGACCTCACTTCACCAGGGCTGCATCTACTTCTACAGCCTTTCTGAGAGACGTCCCTACCAGGGACATCCTAGAAGCTGCTACCTGGAGTTCTGTACATACTTTCACCAAGCATTATCGTTTGCCAATTTTCTCTAAATCCAGAGCTGGCTTTGCCACTGCAGTCTTGCAGGGCCTTATAGCTGGCCCTATTGCTATCTAAATTCCTCCTCCGAACCATAGCTTTAGGAATCTACCCAAATGTAATGACTGCAACAGTGAAACACGAAGAACATAGTACAGTTGTGTACACTTACCGTAAATGTAGATGTTCGAGTGTATTCACTGTTGCAGTCCTGGTTACCCTCCTTCCAGCCCCCTAACTTCTTTTGGCTCTACCTCTACTTTCCTTTATTATGCATAAAAGCCTTTTTTGTGCATTTGCTTTTTTGTTGGAGGTATATATTTGTACTTTTATATGTAATTGCTTCCCATTAGGGGGGCACCTGACATCCGGGGCAAGGAAAGCTGATGTAATGGCATCGGCTGCATGTTTTATACTCCTGACGACCTGACGTCATGGAAGAAGGGACAGCAACAGATGCAGAACCCAAGATTTTGTTAGGCCGACTGAGGGCTATCTGCAAGCAGATAACCCAAATGTAATGACTGCAACAGTGAATACACTCGAGCATCTACATTTATGGTAAGTGTACACAACTGTACTGTCTGAACGTTGTCTGTGCTAGCTAAAAAGTGCGGCAGACAGTAAAAAAAAACTGTTGGAAAATATCAGCACACAGCAAAAACAGTAGGAAAAGTGCAGAGCAAGTAAAACGGATACTTATAACACAGTTAAACAGTGGATGTTTTGGATTTCTTAGAAGATCGGTGGCTATTTGCCAACCTCTGTGCAGCTCTAGTAAACTAGTTTTTGTAAGCAGGTAGTCTCTAAAAATAAGACAGACTGATGAAATTCATAAAAATGCTAAGCTTCCTACAACAGTAAAGGTACTAGTTTGCTTATTTTCCACTGGCAAATGTTCAGTACAGTCAATGTCTGTAGCTGAGGGCAGCTTTGCATTCTTTTCTGAGTCAAATTTACAGAGTTCTCATTGCTGAGAACATTTCTATGGAGACAAGCTGTCAGCAGGTGCAAGCAGTTAGTCATGAGTATTTGCTGTGGGAAATGCCAAATTTAAGAGTATAATGGCAAACAGCTCAGTGAAAATTTGAAATTATGGGAAGTGAATAAAAAGTGAGAGCTTCCAAGCAGCTTTAATACTTCAATGTGTTTAATAGAACACTGTACAACTGAGTTGTTTTTAAATATAGGCACTGCACTTTTTCTTGGGGCTAAAAGTTAATGTTTTCTGAAAGCATGCAAGCTGTTTTTCATATCTGGGAGCAGAAGAGAGAGAAGAAAAGAACATACAGCAATCAGTGTAAATGGGGAGGACTGGATGTAGCATGTATTTTAACATGAGTAACCATAATTTTAGGTTAGATAATGCCTGCAGGTGCAGCCATCAGTTTGGGGCAATTGTTCTCCTCTGGAGGGTTAAACTATGTATTGAAGATGTACGTAGTTTTTGTGTTTGTTCCAAGATAACAGAAGATGGGGTGTTTTGCATTTAATGTTTGAGGGTTCTCATTAAAAGAAAAAGTCTTGAAAAATGTGAGATAGGGTCAAATGGAGATGAGAAAAACTGTGCAAAAGATCACCCTGCCAAATATTAGGATATACATGTAGCACAAAAGCAGGAAATGCAAATCAAAAAACCTTGCCATATATAACAGGTGGGAGCAATAGTTTTTTAAACATGATAGTTGTGCAGTCCATGTTATCCTGGAACATGAATGGCATTACTGATGTAGATTAAAAAAAGACTTGAATTATATTAAGAAATGCAGAGTGAAAATAGCAGTACTGAAAAAGACACATTTGGAAGGAAATGCACATGTGAATTTGACAACAAGAGTATTTCAGAATGAATGTTCAGCAGAATATCAGGGACAGAGGAAAAGGAGAGTAAATTGCTGGGGAGGGGGACTCCAGTAATGATAGATGAAGGAAAAAAGACAAAATTGGTAGATTTGTGTTACTAAGGGGCTGTTGGTAAGTGAGGAGGATTATAATAGCATGTATTTATATTTCTTCGAAAACTGCTATTATGGAACTTAAGAAACTTTTGGGAGAAATAGTCGCATGGATTTCCTCCGGGTGCTCTGGTTTCCTCCCACATCCCAAAGACATGCTGTAGGTGGATTGGACACTCTAAATTGGCCCTAGGGGTGAGTGCGTGCATGTGTGTGAATTCTGTGGAAGGTTGGGCGCCGGGCTGGCAACTTGATATTGTAAAACTCCACTGCCCATCATGAGTGGACAAGTGATCTGCTGTGATGACCCCTAACCGTGAAAAGCCGAAAGAAGAAGAAGACTTTAAGCAGTGAATATTATTTATTTATGCACCACAAACTGTAACCAAACAGCACCAACAAACTTGAAATCAAATAAAAGATGCAGTGGTACATGAACTTCCTTTTACTGCAGCAAAAAAAAATAATAAAAGGTAAGCACTTGGAACGCCCCAGGACTTCACCAGATGAAACCTCATTGCAAACTGCTTGAATTTAAACTAGAACAATTCATTATGTGACCCTTCCAGCAATTAAATCCTTAAAGCAACATCTGGTTTTGCAAACTTTTGTGTGGGTATTGGGCAAAATGCTAAGGACCAATCATCCTCCATGGTAGGATCTCTCACTTCTTTCTCTCCTACAAGTACCTAACTCTACCTCCTTCCTAACTCCCCCTCTAAACCCTTTCCCTACTCTTACCCCTAAACTATCCTTTACTATTCCAATCTCCTTACCAGTAGAATGGTCAACAAACTACAGTTGCACTCCTATCTCTCCTTCACTGCTACCCAAACATTCCTTACTAGCTTCCTTTCTCTTTACTTTAAATTCAATTTCTCCTAGACTACCTACGTTAATATACATAGCTAGCCAACATTGTATATAATCTATAATCAGTATCATTATTGTATACTCTCGCTGTACATTATGTATTCTTTTTTGTGTACTAGCAAATGTTTTTATTCTTGGAACTTGTATATATTTTGTAACTTTGGAGCTTTTCTCCTTGGGTCTCCACTGAAAAAGGGCCTCAGCCCAGATGGACCAACACGGTGAACAAATGTTAAATAAAATAAATAAATCTGAATGGAGGTCTGTGCATCACTTCACTTATTTTTTATTTTTTCAAGGTCCTAAGTCAAGGCAGCCCACACAAACCATAAACAGAAACCATGGAGGAGTTTGGCATTTGAAGTAATAGTCAGACCAGTTACTCTATTGTACCAGAATAAATAATTATGCTAGTTAAAATCCTATCTTCCTAGATTTAAATAGATCTTTCAAAGTAGATGGCACTTTAAGGACCTTCAGCTTGAAATCTTGGAATTGCACATGCATTTTTGATCAGAATGAGGCATTGAAATTGCATACCCACCTAATGGATAGTAGACAATTCTGCAAGACCAGAGCAAGGTGACACAGGATTGCCCACATTTAGTCTCTGCATGAATCTTGGAAAGGGTCCGCATCTCCTTAACAGATATGTGGTTTTAGCAGTGAGTAAAGCAAAAGCACCTTTAAACATGCCCATAGATGATGAGCTAGGCAGAGAGGGAGGAGGTGAAAAAGGGCATGGCCTGATTGCCTCTCCCACTGGGAGGTAGAGAGGGGCTGCATGCATTCAGGGGCACACTGAATGGTGTGAACCTCCTGGTGGAGACAGAGAAACTCACTGCTCTTGTTTAATGGGTGGGTTAGAGACACCTGAAGGGAACGCCCCTTGTGGAAGTTAGTGTCCCTGGCTGTCATACCATTACATGCCACTACTGAAAACCTCACAGAGTGCGTGTGTGGACAGGAGTAACCAAAATGTAAAAATCTATAACCACCCATAATAGCCATCTGAATGATAGCCCCTCCCAGCTGACCCTTATCCCAGTGATGAGGAATAAGTTACCCATTTGACTTTGGAGGGAGGTAATGATCAACAGGTAGTAGGGACAAAGAGTATTTTCTGGAGGGAGGAGGTGATCTCCAGATAGTAGGGACCAAAAAATTTTATGTTGTCCCATCTCGCATGAAGAGATTTGCTTGACACCAAGTTAGGCAGACTGTTTCTCCCACTGAATCTCTCCCTAATGCTTTCTGGCATGCAGCAGACCAGACCTGCATGACAGTAAAATCTTATAGTACACAAATATGTATCGGATTCCACCCACACAGGAGCTTAGAGTGGCAACACCCCAAGCAGTTTGATAGGGACTTGTTAATAATGCTTTCACTTTCGATGGAGCTCAGCTGGTGTGTGACTTGGGTGCAGACCAAACCAGGGTGCCATGTGTAAAGCCTTAAGGATATCAAACCCTGTTTACAGATGTTTTCAGCTTTGAGAAGTCTGTACAGGATTCATGAGTGCTGGAAAAAAGGTGAAGAAACAGGGCAAAATCGAGCATGTCATTATCAAGGAGATGCTACCCTTACAAATATTCAAAGTTACTTGGACACTAGGGACCTTCAAAATAGTGACAGAGAACACAAGACGTGATAAATCAGTTAACAAGTGTGGTATCCCCTTTATCAACTTTAGAGATTGGCTATGATGGTCTGAGACCTAACCATTCAACAGATATGGCACCAGCAGGCCTTTACATTACTTTGGTCAGTAATTCCTTCAGAGACCAGCAGAGCAGGTCCACCAACAGTTTTCCTAAATGTGGAGGTAAGACATATGCCTCTTTTACAAGTTAACACTAGTGTGGAAATCCTAGTCATTTGTCATCCCCACACTACCAGCTGTAGAAGTCTGAGGTACTCATGTGTGCACATGGGAAAGCATGGACAAGTGAGTGCATCCTTTCGAAAGCAAGTGAGAGAGAGAGCCTCTTCCTGGCCCCCTCCCTTTGACTACAGTAACACTAGTTTTCTCAGATGGTAGATCTGAACAGAGAGAAGCTTCTAATCCTCCCAGTAAGGAGGAACCCTGATGCACCCAGATGTCTGACTGGCAGCTTGAAGGGCTAGAAACCTGATCCCATGCTGTGATGCCTTTTTTACAGAAGTTTCCCATATCTTACAGTAGGACAGGAAGCTTACCACCGCCTTACCTGACTTAGAATATATTTTCAGGATGGTGTGCTGATGAGTACAGTGTAGGGCAGGTTCAGTACAGGCATCTTACATAGTTTGGCAGGTTTGCTTTATATGGCTTTGCCACACTTCATACAAAAAAGAAGAGCCAGCAATAGTGACTAAAATAATTGTATTCAAAGATACATACAGCAAAAAAAACAAACCGGTTTCGGCTGGAAAAACAACACAGCCTTCCTCAGTGTGTAGATTTAATTCAAAAAAACATGCTGTTTAAATAATAGAGAAACATTACCCATTGGTTGAATACTCATAAATATTCATTTAGTCCAGGGGGAAACAAACCCCCAAGCTTTATAATCCACTTTTTTTCCTTTGCTATTCAATATATTATGCCACCCAGTTTTGTTTGTACGGTTTCCATATACTGTATCAATAATGGTGAACATGAATTGAGCAGTTGGATGCATCAACTGATGTTTATATAAGGCATTTGTCAGTTTTTTGTGTTTAATGTTACTCATATGTTCAGAGATACGTGATCTGATGGGACGAGACGTCTGCCCTACATAGAATGCTCCACAGTTGCATGCAGCCAGGTAGACAACCCAATCAATGAATAGCAAAGAAAAAAAAATGGATTATAAAGCTTGGGGGTTTGTTTCCCCCTGGACTAAATGAATATTTATGAGTATTCAACCAATGGGTAATGTTTCTCTATTATTTAAACAGCATGTTTTTTTGAATTAAATCTACACACCGAGGAAGGCTGTGTTGTTTTTCCAGCCGAAACCGGTTTGTTTTTTTTTGCTGTATGTATCTTTGAATACAATTATTTTGGTCACTATTGCTGGCTCTTGTTTTTTGTATGTATCTAGTATTGTGAGCCTTGCATCTGCTCTCATGCAGGGGTACTTTGATTATTGATACTTTGCCACACTTCAGTCATATTTCCTGACTAGAGCCTCTGCCAGAATCTGTCTCTTTAGTCATGAAGTTTTTTGAAGAGGGTTCTTCTCTCAATGGCTTACTTTACATCTTTCTGAACCAGAAAATACCTTTTCAGTTAAATGCTTATGGCGTCCATTTTATTTGGTAACCATTAACTCAGCAAAATGCATCTTGAAACTGCATGTGTCGTATAAAAGTCACCTAACACAATCTTTCACAAGAAAAGGGTAACACTTGTGTTCCACCCTATTTTTCATTTCTAATATGGTTTCAGAATTGGCTTTGAATCACAACATGGAGTTTGCAGTTTTCTATCCAAAACCCCAAAATAAGGGGGAACTAGTGTCTCCTAATGGATGTGCACAGACATTTTAGATATGGCGAAAGGAATAAAGATTTCAGGCTAACAGACACGTTTTTTAATGCAGTGAAAGCAGGCAGGTCAGTTACAAGGCAAGTCGGTCTTAAGTTGCAAGGCTGCCAATGGTAATATCCCAAGGTGCAGGCCTGCCAGCGGTATTCTTTCTCATGAATGTGATACCAGAAAGTTGCCATGTAGTTAAATGCAGACACTTCTAGAGCAGCAGCAATTGAAGCTGCCTTTTCAGAAATGTAGCAGCATAAAGGATCTATGAGGCAGTAATTTGAACTGTTGCCCACAATTTTCTAGGTATTATAAACTAGACCTACATTCCAGGAACGTAGCAGGTTCAGGTTTGCCACATCAACTTTTTCAGGGCATGTGAGCTTTATGTACTGTAGGTCTTTGGCCATGTAACCTACTCTTTTAGTATTGTTCCCAAGCATTATAAATTGTACTGCAGCAGTGGTCTTTATGATAAACATAGTATAATTGCATGAGCAGAGTCACCGTAACAATAGTTGCTCAAATACTAGCCTTTCCTGCTGTCCTGTCAGTTTTCCTTCTTCCAAATCCTAGCATCTTCTTTCTTCTCCTCTTCTCCCTAGCCTTTGAATATAGAGGTTTGGGCTTTACTGACACACACCTGTTGTTTTCTGATCGTATCTCATCCCATTTGGGAGGGAGATCATATTTTAAACTGACTTGTCAGCTCAGTTTGTGAAAAGTTTGGACAGATACAATTCTTATGACTTGCTTCCTCAACGAAAAAAAAGTGAAAATATTGCAGGTTGTTCTTTTTTTTTTTTTTTTTTTTTTTTTTTTGTTTTTTTCTAATGAGCATCCTATAGTGACATAGTCCATTTGGAAAAAAACATTACTGATTTGATGCACCCAAAACTCAGAAGTAAAACTAGATGTACAGATGTTCACCTGATTATACTGCATCAGTGATCCTAATGTAGTAGCGTGTTCATGGATGTTCTTCGTGTTTCACTGTTGCAGTCATTACATTTGGGTAATCCTGTTGGCAGGTTGCCCTCAGTCGGCCTGAATTCCAAAGTCTTGAGTCCTGTGTCGGCTGCCATCGCCCCTTCCCTGATGTCAGGTCGTCGGGGGTATAAAAGAAGCAGCCAACGCCATTTTCTTTATTCTTTCTTGCCGCGCGGTGCCCGAAGCAGAAGCAGTTCACAAGTGCCAGTCAGCCGACTCCTGAGATTTTCATGTTCGAATTTCAGATCCTAAGTCTTCATTAAAGCTAAGTACCCCATTGGGGTAACTTTTTTCTTGCTCCAGACTGATGTCAGAAAAAGTTAATAATTGTATTTCTTGTGGAAAGCAAATACCTCATAAGGACTTTCATTCTTACTGTATTCCTTGCCTAGGTCCTGACCGTAACGTTTCAGGTTGTCCGTTTTGTGCTAGATTTAACCAACGCACTATTAAGCGTTGGTATGATTTTGCATTAAACTACTTTGGACGCAGGTTTAATTATCCAGAAATGTCATCGGATAGCCATCTGACTACTGGAGTTCCAAAGCAAAATGATTAAAGACGTTGGATTGAAAATTTCAGCCAATAAACTCTTGGACGAAGTTTTCATAC